>NW_027464585.1:56526036-56643536 GCF_043290135.1 Rhipicephalus microplus | reverse complement strand
AAAAACTGTGAGATTATGCAAATATCGTAATTGTGAACGAAACAGTGTAATTGAGCGTAATTAGATACAAGTGCGAATGTTAGGTTAGGTTGAGATATCAACCGTCGTAAAACCGCATTAAACAATGTCACTTAGTGAGATGTAGTGTTTTTCAACATTACAAGTCGGGAACTACGATATCTAATAGGAAAGCGCATGAAACCGTCGTAATCTTGTAGAAAACATTGTAAAGCTGCGAGTAAAACGTTTTCTAACGACAGAAGTGCGAAGGTTAGGTTAGGTTAGTTTAAGCTAGGTAACGTCGTGAAACTACCAAAAACGACGTCATCTAACGAGATAGTGTTGTTTTATTGCGAGTATTAAACTGCGATAGGTGAAATGTTGTGAAAGCACACAAAACGGCATGAACAAGCCAAATACTGCCTGTTCTACCGTTACAAGTGCGAAACTGCTATGTTGTGATATTCTCGTTAAAGCGCATGCAAGCATCGTGAAACCTTAAAGAATGATGTCATTTAGCGAGAGACAGCGTTCTGTACTGTAATAAGTTGGTGAAAAACTGTGAGGTCATGCAAATATCGTAATTGTGAACGAAACAGTGTAATAGAGCGTTTTGAGATACAAGCGCGAATGTTAGGTTAGGTCAAGATATGAACCGTCGTAAAACCGCATTAAACAATGTCACTTAGTGAGATGCAGTGTTTTTCACCATTACAAGTCAGGAACTGCGATATCTAATGTGAAAGCGCTTGCAACCTTCGTTAGGTTAGGTTAGGTTAAGTTAGGTTAGGTTTGGTTAGGTTAGGTTAGGTTAGGTTAGGTTAGATTAGGTTAGGTTGGGTTGAGTTGGGTTAGGTTGGGTTAGGGTAGGTTAGGTTAGGTTACGTTAGGTTAGGTTAGGTTACGTTAGGTTAGGTTACGTTAGGTTAGGTTAGGTAAGGTAAGGATAATTTGGTTAGGTTAGGTAAGGTTAGGTTAGGTTAGGTGGGTTGGGTGTTGTTGGGTTGGGTTGGGTTAGGTTTGGTTAGGTTAGGTTGGGTTGGGTTGGGTTAGGTTAGGTTAGGTAAGGTTAGGTTAGGTTACGTTAGGTTAAGGTATGAACCGTCGTAAAACCGCAATAAACAATGTCACTTAGTGAGATGCAGTGTTTTTCACCTTTACAAGTTGGGAACTGCGATATCTAATGTGAAAGCGCTTGAAACCGTCGTAATGTTGTAGAAAGCAATGTAAAGTAGCGAGTAAAACGTTTTCTAACGATAGAAGTGCGAAGGTTATGTTAGGTTGAGTTATGCTAGTTTAAGCTAGGTAACGTCGTGAAACCACCAAAAACGACGTCATCTAACGAGATAGTGTTGTTTTATTGCGAGTACGAAACTGCGATAGGTGAAATGTTGTGAAAGCACACAAAACGGCATGAACAAGCCAAATACTGCGTGTTGTACCGTTACAAGTGCGAAACTGCTATGTTGTGATATTCTCGTTAAAGCGCATGCAAGCATCGTGAAACCTTAAAGAATGATGTCATTTAGCGAGACACAGCGTTCTGTACTGTAATAAGTTGGTGAAAAACTGTGAGGTCATGCAAATATCGTAATTCTGAACGAAACAGTGTAATAGAGCGTTTTGAGATACAAGCGCGAACGTTAGGTTAGGTTAAGATAAGAACCGTCGTAAAACCGCATGAAACAATGTCACTAAGTGAGATGCAGTGTTTTTCACCATTACAAGTCGGGAACTGCGATATCTATTATGAAAGCGCATGAAACTGTCGTAATGTTGTAGAGAGCATTGTAAAGTAGCGAGTAAAACGTTTCCTAACGATAGAAGTGCGAAGGTTATATTAGGTTGAGTTATGTTAGTTTAAGCTATGTAGCGTCGTGAGACCACCTAAAAGGACGTCATCTAACGAGATAGTGTTGTTTTATTGCATGTACGAAACTGCAATAGGTGAAATGTTGTGAAAGTACACAAAACGGCATGAACAAGCCAGATACTGCGTGTTGTACCGTTACAAGTGCGAAACTGCTATAATGTGATATTCTCGTTAAAGCGCATGCAAGCATCGTGAAACCTTAAACAACGATGTCATTTAGCGAGATACAGCGTTCTGTACTGCAATAAGTTGGTGAAAAACTGAGGCTATGCAAATATCGTAATTGTAAACGAAACAGTGTAATAGAGCGTTTTTCAATGCAAGTGCGAATCTTAAGTTAGGTTAAGATATTAACCGTCGTAAAACCGCATTAAACAATGTCACTTAGTGAGATGCAGTGTTTTTCACCATTACAAGTCGGGAACTGCGATATCTAATGTGAAAGCGCTTGCAAACGTCGTTAGGTTAGGTTAGGTTACGTTAGGTTAGGTTAGGTTAGGTTTGGTTAGGTTAGGTTAGGTTAGGTTATGTTAGGTAAGGTTTGGTTAGGTTAGGTTAGGTTAGGTTGGGTTAGGTTGGGTTAAGTAAGGTTAGGTTAGGTTGGGTTAGGTTAGGTTAGGTTAGGTTAGGTTAAGATATGAACCGCGCTAAAACCGCATTAAACAATGTCACTTAGTTAGATGTAGTGTTTTTCAACATTACAAGTCGGGAACTACGATATCTAATAGGAAAGCGCATGAAACCGTCGTAATCTTGTAGAAAACATTGTAAAGTTGCGAGTAAAACGTTTTCTAACGATAGAAGCGCGAAGGTTAGGTTAGGTTAGGTTAGTTTAAGCTAGGTAGCGTCGTGAAACTACCAAAAACGACGTCATCTAACGAGATAGTGTTGTTTTATTGCGAGTATTAAACTGCGATAGGTGAAATGTTGTGAAAGCACACAAAACGGCATGAACAAGCCAAATACTGCGTTTTCTACCGTTACAAGTGCGAAACTGCTATATTGTGATAGTCTCGTTAAAGCGCATGCAAGCATCGTGAAACCTTAAAGAACAATGTCATTTAGCGAGATACAGCGTTCTGTACTGCAATAAGTTGGTGAAAAACTGTGAGGTTATGCAAATATCGTAATTGTGAACGAAACAGTGTAATAGAGCGTTTTTAGATACAAGTGCGAATGTTCGGTTAGGTTAAGATATGAACCGTCGTAAAACCGCATTAAACAATGTCACTTAGTGAGATGCAGTGTTTTTCACCATTACAAGTCGGGAACTGCGATATCTAATGTGAAAGCGCTTGCAACCGTCGTTAGGTTAGGTTAGGTTAGGTTAGGTTATGTTTGGTTAGGTTAGGTTAGGTTAGGTTAGGTTAGATTAGGTTAGGTTGGGTTGAGTTGGGTCAGGTTAGGTTAGGTTAGGTTACGTTGGGTTAGGTTAGGTTAGGTTAGGTTACGTTACGTTAGGTTAGGTTAGGTTACGTTAGGTTAGGTTAGGTTAGGTAAGGATAATTTGGTTAGGTTAGGTAAGGATAATTTGGTTAGGTTAGGTAAAGTTAGGTTAGGTTAGGTTAGGTTGGGGTGGATGTGTGGGTTAGGTTGGGGTGGGGTTAAACAATGTCACTTAGCGAGATGCAGTGTTTTTCACCTTTACAAGTTGGGAACTGCGATATCTAATGTGAAAGCGCTTGAAACCGTCGTAATGTTGTAAAAAGCAATGTAAAGTAGCGAGTAAAACGTTTTCTAACGATAGAAGTCCGAAGGTTATGTTAGGTTGAGTTATGTTAGTTTAAGCTAGGTAGCGTCGTGAGACCACCAAAAAGGACGTCATCTAACGAGATAGTGTTGTTTTATTGCATGTACGAAATTGCAATAGGTGAAATGTTGTGAAAGCACACAAAACGCCATGAACAAGCCAGATACTGCGTGTTGTACCGTTACAAGTGCGAAACTGCTCTAATGTGATATTCTCGTTAAAGCGC
The DNA here is from genome assembly GCF_043290135.1 of Rhipicephalus microplus. Lineage (NCBI taxonomy): Eukaryota > Metazoa > Arthropoda > Arachnida > Ixodida > Ixodidae > Rhipicephalus > Rhipicephalus microplus. The sequence goes on along the minus strand of NW_027464585.1, from coordinate 56,639,687 downwards.
ATGCAAACATCGTGAAACCTTAAAGAACGATGTCATTTAGCGAGATACAGCGTTCTGTACTGCAATAAGTTGGTGAAAAACTGTGAGGTCATGCAAATATCGTAATTGTGAACGAAACAGTGTAATAGAGCGTTTTGAGATACAAGCGCGAATGTTGGGTTAAGTTAAGATATGAACCGTCGTAAAACCGCATTAAACAAAGTCACTTAGTGAGATGTAGTGTTTTTCAACATTACAAGTCGGGAACTACGATATCTAATAGGAAAGCGCATGAAACCGTCGTAATCTTGTAGAAAACATTGTAAAGCTGCGAGTAAAACGTTTTCTAACGACAGAAGTGCGAAGGTTAGGTTAGGTTAGGTTAGTTTAAGCTAGGTAACGTCGTGAAACTACCAAAAACGACGTCATCTAACGAGATAGTGTTGTTTTATTGCGAGTATTAAACTGCGATAGGTGAAATGTTGTGAAAGCACACAAAACGGCATGAACAAGCCAAATACTGCGTGTTCTACCGTTACAAGTGCGAAACTGCTATGTTGTGATATTCTCGTTAAAGCGCATGCAAGCATCGTGAAACCTTAAAGAACAATGTCATTTAGCGAGATACAGCGTTCTGTACTGCAATAAGTTGGTGAAAAACTGTGAGGTTATGCAAATATCGTAATTGTGAACGAAACAGTGTAATAGAGCGTTTTTAGATTCAAGTGCGAATTTTAGGTTAGGTTAAGATATGAACCGTCGTAAAAGCGCATTAAACAATGTCACTTAGTGAGATGCAGTGTTTTTCACCATTACAAGTCAGGAACTGCGATATCTAATGTGAAAGCGCTTGCAACCGTCGTTAGGTTAGGTTAGGTTAGGTTAGGTTAGGTTTGGTTAGGTTAGGTTAGGTTAGGTTAGGTTAGATTAGGTTAGGTTGGGTTGAGTTGGGTTAGGTGGGGTTAGGGTAGGTTAGGTTAGGTTACGTTAGGTTAGGTTAGGTTACGTTAGGTTAGGTTACGTTAGGTTAGGTTAGGTTAGGTAAGGATAATTTGGTTAGGTTAGGTAAGGTTAGGTTAGGTTAGGTTAGGTGGGTTGGGTGTTGTTGGTTTGGGTTGGGTTAGGTTTGGTTAGGTTAGGTTGGGTTGGGTTGGGTTAGGTTAGGTTAGGTTAGGTAAGGTTAGGTTAGGTTAGGTTAGGTTAGGTTACGTTAGGTTAAGGTATGAACCATCGTAAAACCGCATTAAACAATGTCACTCAGTGAGATGCAGTGTTTTTCACCTTTACAAGTTGGGAACTGCGATATCTAATGTGAAAGCGCTTGAAACCGTCGTAATGTTGTAGAAAGCAATGTAAAGTAGCGAGTAAAACGTTTTCTAACGATAGAAGTCCGAAGGTTATGTTAGGTTGAGTTATGTTAGTTTAAGCTAGGTAGCGTCGTGAAACCACCAAAAACGACGTCATCTAACGAGATAGTGTTGTTTTATTGCGAGTACGAAACTGCGATAGGTGAAATGTTGTGAAAGCACACAAAACGTCATGAACAAGCCAAATACTGCGTGTTGTACCATTACAAGTGCGAAACTGCTAGGTTGTGATATTCTCGTTAAAGCGCATGCAAGCATCGTGAAACCTTGAAGAACGATGTCATTTAGCGAGAGACAGCGTTCTGTACTGCAATAAGTTGGTGAAAAACTGTGAGGTTATGCAAATATCGTGATTGTGAACGAAACAGTGTAATAGAGCGTTTTTAGATTCAAGTGCGAATATTAGGTTAGGTTAAGATATGAACCGTCGTAAAACCGCATTATACAATGTCACTTAGTGAGATGCAGTGTTTTTCACCATTACAAGTCAGGAACTGCGATATCTAATGTGAAAGCGCTTGCAACCGTCGTTAGGTTAGGTTAGGTTAGGTTAGGTTAGGTTTGGTTAGGTTAGGTTAGGTTAGGTTAGGTTAGATTAGGTTAGGTTGGGTTGAGTTGGGTCAGGTTAGGTTAGGTTAGGTTACGTTGGGTTAGGTTAGGTTAGGTTAGGTTACGTTACGTTAGGTTAGGTTAGGTTACGTTAGGTTAGGTTAGGTTAGGTAAGGATAATTTGGTTAGGTTAGGTAAGGATAATTTGGTTAGGTTAGGTAAAGTTAGGTTAGGTTAGGTTAGGTTGGGGTGGATGTGTGGGTTAGGTTGGGGTGGGGTTAAACAATGTCACTTAGCGAGATGCAGTGTTTTTCACCTTTACAAGTTGGGAACTGCGATATCTAATGTGAAAGCGCTTGAAACCGTCGTAATGTTGTAAAAAGCAATGTAAAGTAGCGAGTAAAACGTTTTCTAACGATAGAAGTCCGAAGGTTATGTTAGGTTGAGTTATGTTAGTTTAAGCTAGGTAGCGTCGTGAGACCACCAAAAAGGACGTCATCTAACGAGATAGTGTTGTTTTATTGCATGTACGAAATTGCAATAGGTGAAATGTTGTGAAAGCACACAAAACGGCATGAACAAGCCAGATACTGCGTGTTGTACCGTTACAAGTGCGAAACTGCTCTAATGTGATATTCTCGTTAAAGCGCATGCAAACATCGTGAAACCTTAAAGAACGATGTCATTTAGCGAGATACAGCGTTCTGTACTGCAATAAGTTGGTGAAAAACTGTGAGGTCATGCAAATATCGTAATTGTGAACGAAACAGTGTAATAGAGCGTTTTGAGATACAAGCGCGAATGTTGGGTTAAGTTAAGATATGAACCGTCGTAAAACCGCATTAAACAATGTCACTTAGTGAGATGTAGTGTTTTTCAACATTACAAGTCGGGAACTACGATATCTAATAGGAAAGCGCATGAAACCGTCGTAATCTTGTAGAAAACATTGTAAAGCTGCGAGTAAAACGTTTTCTAACGACAGAAGTGCGAAGGTTAGGTTAGGTTAGGTTAGTTTAAGCTAGGTAACGTCGTGAAACTACCAAAAACGACGTCATCTAACGAGATAGTGTTGTTTTATTGCGAGTATTAAACTGCGATAGGTGAAATGTTGTGAAAGCACACAAAACGGCATGAACAAGCCAAATACTGCGTGTTCTACCGTTACAAGTGCGAAACTGCTATGTTGTGATATTCTCGTTAAAGCGCATGCAAGCATCGTGAAACCTTAAAGAACAATGTCATTTAGCGAGATACAGCGTTCTGTACTGCAATAAGTTGGTGAAAAACTGTGAGGTTATGCAAATATCGTAATTGTGAACGAAACAGTGTAATAGAGCGTTTTTAGATTCAAGTGCGAATTTTAGGTTAGGTTAAGATATGAACCGTCGTAAAAGCGCATTAAACAATGTCACTTAGTGAGATGCAGTGTTTTTCACCATTACAAGTCAGGAACTGCGATATCTAATGTGAAAGCGCTTGCAACCGTCGTTAGGTTAGGTTAGGTTAGGTTAGGTTAGGTTTGGTTAGGTTAGGTTAGGTTAGGTTAGGTTAGATTAGGTTAGGTTGGGTTGAGTTGGGTTAGGTGGGGTTAGGGTAGGTTAGGTTAGGTTACGTTAGGTTAGGTTAGGTTACGTTAGGTTAGGTTACGTTAGGTTAGGTTAGGTTAGGTAAGGATAATTTGGTTAGGTTAGGTAAGGTTAGGTTAGGTTAGGTTAGGTGGGTTGGGTGTTGTTGGTTTGGGTTGGGTTAGGTTTGGTTAGGTTAGGTTGGGTTGGGTTGGGTTAGGTTAGGTTAGGTTAGGTAAGGTTAGGTTAGGTTAGGTTAGGTTAGGTTACGTTAGGTTAAGGTATGAACCATCGTAAAACCGCATTAAACAATGTCACTCAGTGAGATGCAGTGTTTTTCACCTTTACAAGTTGGGAACTGCGATATCTAATGTGAAAGCGCTTGAAACCGTCGTAATGTTGTAGAAAGCAATGTAAAGTAGCGAGTAAAACGTTTTCTAACGATAGAAGTCCGAAGGTTATGTTAGGTTGAGTTATGTTAGTTTAAGCTAGGTAGCGTCGTGAAACCACCAAAAACGACGTCATCTAACGAGATAGTGTTGTTTTATTGCGAGTACGAAACTGCGATAGGTGAAATGTTGTGAAAGCACACAAAACGTCATGAACAAGCCAAATACTGCGTGTTGTACCATTACAAGTGCGAAACTGCTAGGTTGTGATATTCTCGTTAAAGCGCATGCAAGCATCGTGAAACCTTGAAGAACGATGTCATTTAGCGAGAGACAGCGTTCTGTACTGCAATAAGTTGGTGAAAAACTGTGAGGTTATGCAAATATCGTGATTGTGAACGAAACAGTGTAATAGAGCGTTTTTAGATTCAAGTGCGAATATTAGGTTAGGTTAAGATATGAACCGTCGTAAAACCGCATTATACAATGTCACTTAGTGAGATGCAGTGTTTTTCACCATTACAAGTCAGGAACTGCGATATCTAATGTGAAAGCGCTTGCAACCGTCGTTAGGTTAGGTTAGGTTAGGTTAGGTTAGGTTAGGTTTGGTTAGGTTAGGTTAGGTTAGGTTAGATTAGGTTAGCTTGGGTTGAGTTGGGTTAGGTTGGGTTAGGTTAGGTTAGGTTACGTTACGTTAGGTTAGGTTAGGTTACGTCAGGTTAGTTTAGGTTAGGTTACGTTAGGTTAGGTTAGGTTAGGTAAGGATAATTTGGTTAGGTTAGGTAAGGTTAGGTTAGGTTAGGTTAGGTTGGGTTGGGTGTTGTTGGGTTGGGTTGGGTTAGGTTATGTTAGGTTAGGTTAGGTTACGTTAGGTTAGGTTAGGTCAGGTAAGGTTAGGTTACGTTAGAATAGGTTAGGTTAGGTTACGTTAGGTTAGGTTAGGTTAGGTTAGGTTTGGTTAGGTTAGGTTAGGTTAGGTTGGGTTAGGTTAGTTTAGGTTAGGTTAGGTTAGGTTAGGTTGGGTTGGGTGGGGTTAGGTTAGGTTAGGTTAGGTTGGGTTAGGTTAGTTTAGGTTAGGTTAGGTTAGGTTGGGTTGGGTTGGGTTAGGTTAGGTTAGGTTAGGTTAGGTAAGGTTAGGTTACGTTAGGTTAAGGTATGAACCGTCGCAAAACCGCATTAAACAATGTCACTTAGTGAGATGCAGTGTTTTTCACCTTTACAAGTCGGGAACTGCGATATCTAATGTGAAAGCGCTTGCAACCGTCGTTAGGTTAGGTTAGGTTAGGTTAGGTTAGGTTAGGTTATGTTTGGTTAGGTTAGGTTAGGTTAGGTTAGGTTAGATTAGGTTAGGTTGGGTTGAGTTGGGTTAGGTTAGGTTAGGTTAGGTTACGTTGGGTTAGGTTAGGTTAGGTTAGGTTAGGTTACGTTAGGTTAGGTTAGGTTACGTTAGGTTAGGTTAGGTTAGGTAAGGATAATTTGGTTAGGTTATGTAAGGATAATTTGGTTAGGTTAGGTAAAGTTAGGTTAGGCTAGGTTAGGTTGGGGTGGATGTGTGGGTTAGGTTGGGGTGGGGTTAAACAATGTCACTTAGTGAGATGCAGTGTTTTTCACCTTTACAAGTTGGGAACTGCGATATCTAATGTGAAAGCGCTTGAAACCGTCGTAATGTTGTAGAAAGCAATGTAAAGTAGCGAGTAAAACGTTTTCTAACGATGGAAGTCCGAAGGTTATGTTAGGTTGAGTTATGTTAGTTTAAGCTAGGTAGCGTCGTGAGACCACCAAAAAGGACGTCATCTAACGAGATAGTGTTGTTTTATTGCATGTACGAAATTGCAATAGGTGAAATGTTGTGAAAGCACACAAAACGGCATGAACAAGCCAGGTACTGCGTGTTGTACCGTTACAAGTGCGAAACTGCTCTAATGTGATATTCTCGTTAAAGCGCATGCAAACATCGTGAAACCTTAAAGAACGATGTCATTTAGCGAGATACAGCATTCTGTACTGCAATAAGTTGGTGAAAAACTGTGAGATCATGCAAATATCGTAATTGTGAACGAAACAGTGTAATTGAGCGTAATTAGATACAAGTGCGAATGTTAGGTTAGGTTGAGATATCAACCGTCGTAAAACCGCATTAAACAATGTCACTTAGTGAGATGTAGTGTTTTTCAACACTACAAGTCGGGAACTACGATATCTAATAGGAAAGCGCATGAAACCGTCGTAATCTTGTAGAAAACATTGTAAAGCTGCGAGTAAAACGTTTTCTAACGACAGAAGTGCGAAGGTTAGGTTAGGTTAGGTTAGTTTAAGCTAGGTAACGTCGTGAAACTACCAAAAACGACGTCATCTAAAGAGATAGTGTTGTTTTATTGCGAGTATTAAACTGCGATAGGTGAAATGTTGTGAAAGCACACAAAACGGCATGAACAAGCCAAATACTGCGTGTTCTACCGTTACAAGTGCGAAACTGCTATGTTGTGATATTCTCGTTAAAGCGCATGCAAGCATCGTGAAACCTTAAAGAACAATGTCATTTAGCGAGATACAGCGTTCTGTACTGCAATAAGTTGGTGAAAAACTGTGAGGTTATGCAAATATCGTAATTGTGAACGAAACAGTGTAGTAGAGCGTTTTTAGATTCAAGTGCGAATGTTAGGTTAGGTTAAGATATGAACCGTCGTAAAACCGCATTAAACAATGTCACTTACTGAGATGCAGTGTTTTTCACCATTACAAGTCAGGAACTGCGATATCTAATGTGAAAGCGCTTGCAACCGTCGTTAGGTTAGGTTAGGTTAGGTTAGGTTTGGTTAGGTTAGGTTAGGTTAGGTTACATTAGGTTAGGTTGGGTTGAGTTGGGTTAGGTTGGGTTAGGGTAGGTTAGGTTAGGTTACGTTAGGTTAGGTTAGGTTACGTTAGGTTAGGTTACGTTAGGTTAGGTTAGGTTAGGTAAGGATAATTCGGTTAGGTTAGGTAAGGTTAGGTTAGGTTAGGTTAGGTGGGTTGGGTGTTGTTGGGTTGGGTTGGGTTAGGTTTGGTTAGGTTAGGTTGGGTTGGGTTGGGTTAGGTTAAGTTAGGTTAGGTTAGGTTAGGTAAGGTTAGGTTAGGTTAGGTTAGGTTACGTTAGGTTAAGGTATGAACCGTCGTAAAACCGCATTAAACAATGTCACTCAGTGAGATGCAGTGTTTTTCAACTTTACAAGTTGGGAACTGCGATATATAATGTGAAAGCGCTTGAAACCGTCGTAATGTTGTAGAAAGCAATGTAAAGTAGCGAGTAAAACGTTTTCTAACGATAGAAGTCCGAAGGTTATGTTAGGTTGAGTTATGTTAGTTTAAGCTAGGTAGCGTCGTGAAACCACCAAAAACGACGTCATCTAACGAGATAGTGTTGTTTTATTGCGAGTACGAAACTGCGATAGGTGAAATGTTGTGAAAGCACACAAAACGTCATGAACAAGCCAAATACTGCGTGTTGTACCGTTACAAGTGCGAAACTTCTAGGTTGTGATATTCTCGTTAAAGCGCATGCAAGCATCGTGAAACCTTAAAGAACGATGTCATTTAGCAAGAGACAGCGTTCTGTACTGTAATAAGTTGGTGAAAAACTGTGAGGTCATGCAAATATCGTAATTGTGAACGAAACAGTGTAATAGAGCGTTTTTAGATACAAGTGCGAATGTTCGGTTAGGTTAAGATATGAACCGTCGTAAAACCGCATTAAACAATGTCACTTAGTGAGATGCAGTGTTTTTCACCATTACAAGTCGGGAACTGCGATATCTAATGTGAAAGCGCTTGCAACCGTCGTTAGGTTAGGTTAGGTTAGGTTAGGTTAGGTTATGTTTGGTTAGGTTAGGTTAGGTTAGGTTAGGTTAGATTAGGTTAGGTTGGGTTGAGTTGGGTTAGGTTAGGTTAGGTTAGGTTACGTTGGGTTAGGTTAGGTTAGGTTAGGTTACGTTACGTTAGGTTAGGTTAGGTTACGCTAGGTTAGGTTAGGTTAGGTAAGGATAATTTGGTTAGGTTAGGTAAGGATAATTTGGTTAGGTTAGGTAAAGTTAGGTTAGGTTAGGTTAGGTTGGGGTGGATGTGTGGGTTAGGTTGGGGTGGGGTTAAACAATGTCACTTAGCGAGATGCAGTGTTTTTCACCTTTACAAGTTGGGAACTGCGATATCTAATGTGAAAGCGCTTGAAACCGTCGTAATGTTGTAAAAAGCAATGTAAAGTAGCGAGTAAAACGTTTTCTAACGATAGAAGTCCGAAGGTTATGTTAGGTTGAGTTATGTTAGTTTAAGCTAGGTAGCGTCGTGAGACCACCAAAAAGGACGTCATCTAACGAGATAGTGTTGTTTTATTGCATGTACGAAATTGCAATAGGTGAAATGTTGTGAAAGCACACAAAACGGCATGAACAAGCCAGATACTGCGTGTTGTACCGTTACAAGTGCGAAACTGCTCTAATGTGATATTCTCGTTAAAGCGCATGCAAACATCGTGAAACCTTAAAGAACGATGTCATTTAGCGAGATACAGCGTTCTGTACTGCAATAAGTTGGTGAAAAACTGTGAGGTCATGCAAATATCGTAATTGTGAACGAAACAGTGTAATAGAGCGTTTTGAGATACAAGCGCGAATGTTGGGTTAGGTTAAGATATGAACCGTCGTAAAACCGCATTAAACAATGTCACTTAGTGAGATGTAGTGTTTTTCAACATTACAAGTCGGGAACTACGATATCTAATAGGAAAGCGCATGAAACCGTCGTAATCTTGTAGAAAACATTGTAAAGCTGCGAGTAAAACGTTTTCTAACGACAGAAGTGCGAAGGTTAGGTTAGGTTAGGTTAGTTTAAGCTAGGTAACGTCGTGAAACTACCAAAAACGACGTCATCTAACGAGATAGTGTTGTTTTATTGCGAGTATTAAACTGCGATAGGTGAAATGTTGTGAAAGCACACAAAACGGCATGAACAAGCCAAATACTGCGTGTTCTACCGTTACAAGTGCGAAACTGCTATGTTGTGATATTCTCGTTAAAGCGCATGCAAGCATCGTGAAACCTTAAAGAACAATGTCATTTAGCGAGATACAGCGTTCTGTACTGCAATAAGTTGGTGAAAAACTGTGAGGTTATGCAAATATCGTAATTGTGAACGAAACAGTGTAATAGAGCGTTTTTAGATTCAAGTGCGAATTTTAGGTTAGGTTAAGATATGAACCGTCGTAAAAGCGCATTAAACAATGTCACTTAGTGAGATGCAGTGTTTTTCACCATTACAAGTCAGGAACTGCGATATCTAATGTGAAAGCGCTTGCAACCGTCGTTAGGTTAGGTTAGGTTAGGTTAGGTTAGGTTTGGTTAGGTTAGGTTAGGTTAGGTTAGGTTAGATTAGGTTAGGTTGGGTTGAGTTGGGTTAGGTGGGGTTAGGGTAGGTTAGGTTAGGTTACGTTAGGTTAGGTTAGGTTACGTTAGGTTAGGTTACGTTAGGTTAGGTTAGGTTAGGTAAGGATAATTTGGTTAGGTTAGGTAAGGTTAGGTTAGGTTAGGTTAGGTGGGTTGGGTGTTGTTGGTTTGGGTTGGGTTAGGTTTGGTTAGGTTAGGTTGGGTTGGGTTGGGTTAGGTTAGGTTAGGTTAGGTAAGGTTAGGTTAGGTTAGGTTAGGTTAGGTTACGTTAGGTTAAGGTATGAACCATCGTAAAACCGCATTAAACAATGTCACTCAGTGAGATGCAGTGTTTTTCACCTTTACAAGTTGGGAACTGCGATATCTAATGTGAAAGCGCTTGAAACCGTCGTAATGTTGTAGAAAGCAATGTAAAGTAGCGAGTAAAACGTTTTCTAACGATAGAAGTCCGAAGGTTATGTTAGGTTGAGTTATGTTAGTTTAAGCTAGGTAGCGTCGTGAAACCACCAAAAACGACGTCATCTAACGAGATAGTGTTGTTTTATTGCGAGTACGAAACTGCGATAGGTGAAATGTTGTGAAAGCACACAAAACGTCATGAACAAGCCAAATACTGCGTGTTGTACCATTACAAGTGCGAAACTGCTAGGTTGTGATATTCTCGTTAAAGCGCATGCAAGCATCGTGAAACCTTAAAGAACGATGTCATTTAGCGAGAGACAGCGTTCTGTACTGCAATAAGTTGGTGAAAAACTGTGAGGTTATGCAAATATCGTAATTGTGAACGAAACAGTGTAATAGAGCGTTTTTAGATTCAAGTGCGAATGTTAGGTTAGGTTAAGATATGAACCGTCGTAAAACCGCATTAAACAATGTCACTTACTGAGATGCAGTGTTTTTCACCATTACAAGTCAGGAACTGCGATATCTAATGTGAAAGCGCTTGCAACCGTCGTTAGGTTAGGTTAGGTTAGGTTAGGTTTGGTTAGGTTAGGTTAGGTTAGGTTACATTAGGTTAGGTTGGGTTGAGTTGGGTTAGGTTGGGTTAGGGTAGGTTAGGTTAGGTTACGTTAGGTTAGGTTAGGTTACGTTAGGTTAGGTTACGTTAGGTTAGGTTAGGTTAGGTAAGGATAATTCGGTTAGGTTAGGTAAGGTTAGGTTAGGTTAGGTTAGGTGGGTTGGGTGTTGTTGGGTTGGGTTGGGTTAGGTTTGGTTAGGTTAGGTTGGGTTGGGTTGGGTTAGGTTAAGTTAGGTTAGGTTAGGTTAGGTAAGGTTAGGTTAGGTTAGGTTAGGTTACGTTAGGTTAAGGTATGAACCGTCGTAAAACCGCATTAAACAATGTCACTCAGTGAGATGCAGTGTTTTTCAACTTTACAAGTTGGGAACTGCGATATATAATGTGAAAGCGCTTGAAACCGTCGTAATGTTGTAGAAAGCAATGTAAAGTAGCGAGTAAAACGTTTTCTAACGATAGAAGTCCGAAGGTTATGTTAGGTTGAGTTATGTTAGTTTAAGCTAGGTAGCGTCGTGAAACCACCAAAAACGACGTCATCTAACGAGATAGTGTTGTTTTATTGCGAGTACGAAACTGCGATAGGTGAAATGTTGTGAAAGCACACAAAACGTCATGAACAAGCCAAATACTGCGTGTTGTACCGTTACAAGTGCGAAGCTTCTAGGTTGTGATATTCTCGTTAAAGCGCATGCAAGCATCGTGAAACATTAAAGAACGATGTCATTTAGCAAGAGACAGCGTTCTGTACTGTAATAAGTTGGCGAAAAACTGTGAGGTCATGCAAATATCGTAATTGTGAACGAAACAGTGTAATAGAGCGTTTTTAGATACAAGTGCGAATGTTCGGTTAGGTTAAGATATGAACCGTCGTAAAACCGCATTAAACAATGTCACTTAGTGAGATGCAGTGTTTTTCACCATTACAAGTCGGGAACTGCGATATCTAATGTGAAAGCGCTTGCAACCGTCGTTAGGTTAGGTTAGGTTAGGTTAGGTTAGGTTATGTTTGGTTAGGTTAGGTTAGGTTAGGTTAGGTTAGATTAGGTTAGGTTGGGTTGAGTTGGGTTAGGTTAGGTTAGGTTAGGTTACGTTGGGTTAGGTTAGGTTAGGTTAGGTTACGTTACGTTAGGTTAGGTTAGGTTACGTTAGGTTAGGTTAGGTTAGGTAAGGATAATTTGGTTAGGTTAGGTAAGGATAATTTGGTTAGGTTAGGTAAAGTTAGGTTAGGTTAGGTTAGGTTGGGGTGGATGTGTGGGTTAGGTTGGGGTGGGGTTAAACAATGTCACTTAGCGAGATGCAGTGTTTTTCACCTTTACAAGTTGGGAACTGCGATATCTAATGTGAAAGCACTTGAAACCGTCGTAATGTTGTAAAAAGCAATGTAAAGTAGCGAGTAAAACGTTTTCTAACGATAGAAGTCCGAAGGTTATGTTAGGTTGAGTTATGTTAGTTTAAGCTAGGTAGCGTCGTGAGACCACCAAAAAGGACGTCATCTAACGAGATAGTGTTGTTTTATTGCATGTACGAAATTGCAATAGGTGAAATGTTGTGAAAGCACACAAAACGGCATGAACAAGCCAGATACTGCGTGTTGTACCGTTACAAGTGCGAAACTGCTCTAATGTGATATTCTCGTTAAAGCGCATGCAAACATCGTGAAACCTTAAAGAACGATGTCATTTAGCGAGATACAGCGTTCTGTACTGCAATAAGTTGGTGAAAAACTGTGAGGTCATGCAAATATCGTAATTGTGAACGAAACAGTGTAATAGAGCGTTTTGAGATACAAGCGCGAATGTTGGGTTAGGTTAAGATATGAACCGTCGTAAAACCGCATTAAACAATGTCACTTAGTGAGATGTAGTGTTTTTCAACATTACAAGTCGGGAACTACGATATCTAATAGGAAAGCGCATGAAACCGTCGTAATCTTGTAGAAAACATTGTAAAGCTGCGAGTAAAACGTTTTCTAACGACAGAAGTGCGAAGGTTAGGTTAGGTTAGGTTAGTTTAAGCTAGGTAACGTCGTGAAACTACCAAAAACGACGTCATCTAACGAGATAGTGTTGTTTTATTGCGAGTATTAAACTGCGATAGGTGAAATGTTGTGAAAGCACACAAAACGGCATGAACAAGCCAAATACTGCGTGTTCTACCGTTACAAGTGCGAAACTGCTATGTTGTGATATTCTCGTTAAAGCGCATGCAAGCATCGTGAAACCTTAAAGAACAATGTCATTTAGCGAGATACAGCGTTCTGTACTGCAATAAGTTGGTGAAAAACTGTGAGGTTATGCAAATATCGTAATTGTGAACGAAACAGTGTAATAGAGCGTTTTTAGATTCAAGTGCGAATTTTAGGTTAGGTTAAGATATGAACCGTCGTAAAAGCGCATTAAACAATGTCACTTAGTGAGATGCAGTGTTTTTCACCATTACAAGTCAGGAACTGCGATATCTAATGTGAAAGCGCTTGCAACCGTCGTTAGGTTAGGTTAGGTTAGGTTAGGTTAGGTTTGGTTAGGTTAGGTTAGGTTAGGTTAGGTTAGATTAGGTTAGGTTGGGTTGAGTTGGGTTAGGTGGGGTTAGGGTAGGTTAGGTTAGGTTACGTTAGGTTAGGTTAGGTTACGTTAGGTTAGGTTACGTTAGGTTAGGTTAGGTTAGGTAAGGATAATTTGGTTAGGTTAGGTAAGGTTAGGTTAGGTTAGGTTAGGTGGGTTGGGTGTTGTTGGTTTGGGTTGGGTTAGGTTTGGTTAGGTTAGGTTGGGTTGGGTTGGGTTAGGTTAGGTTAGGTTAGGTAAGGTTAGGTTAGGTTAGGTTAGGTTAGGTTACGTTAGGTTAAGGTATGAACCATCGTAAAACCGCATTAAACAATGTCACTCAGTGAGATGCAGTGTTTTTCACCTTTACAAGTTGGGAACTGCGATATCTAATGTGAAAGCGCTTGAAACCGTCGTAATGTTGTAGAAAGCAATGTAAAGTAGCGAGTAAAACGTTTTCTAACGATAGAAGTCCGAAGGTTATGTTAGGTTGAGTTATGTTAGTTTAAGCTAGGTAGCGTCGTGAAACCACCAAAAACGACGTCATCTAACGAGATAGTGTTGTTTTATTGCGAGTACGAAACTGCGATAGGTGAAATGTTGTGAAAGCACACAAAACGTCATGAACAAGCCAAATACTGCGTGTTGTACCATTACAAGTGCGAAACTGCTAGGTTGTGATATTCTCGTTAAAGCGCATGCAAGCATCGTGAAACCTTAAAGAACGATGTCATTTAGCGAGAGACAGCGTTCTGTACTGCAATAAGTTGGTGAAAAACTGTGAGGTTATGCAAATATCGTGATTGTGAACGAAACAGTGTAATAGAGCGTTTTTAGATTCAAGTGCGAATATTAGGTTAGGTTAAGATATGAACCGTCGTAAAACCGCATTATACAATGTCACTTAGTGAGATGCAGTGTTTTTCACCATTACAAGTCAGGAACTGCGATATCTAATGTGAAAGCGCTTGCAACCGTCGTTAGGTTAGGTTAGGTTAGGTTAGGTTTGGTTAGGTTAGGTTAGGTTAGGTTAGGTTAGATTAGGTTAGCTTGGGTTGAGTTGGGTTAGGTTGGGTTAGGTTAGGTTAGGTTACGTTACGTTAGGTTAGGTTAGGTTACGTCAGGTTAGTTTAGGTTAGGTTACGTTAGGTTAGGTTAGGTTAGGTAAGGATAATTTGGTTAGGTTAGGTAAGGTTAGGTTAGGTTAGGTTAGGTTGGGTTGGGTGTTGTTGGGTTGGGTTGGGTTAGGTTATGTTAGGTTAGGTTAGGTTACGTTAGGTTAGGTTAGGTCAGGTAAGGTTAGGTTACGTTAGAATAGGTTAGGTTAGGTTACGTTAGGTTAGGTTAGGTTAGGTTAGGTTTGGTTAGGTTAGGTTAGGTTAGGTTGGGTTAGGTTAGTTTAGGTTAGGTTAGGTTAGGTTAGGTTGGGTTGGGTGGGGTTAGGTTAGGTTAGGTTAGGTTGGGTTAGGTTAGTTTAGGTTAGGTTAGGTTAGGTTGGGTTGGGTTGGGTTAGGTTAGGTTAGGTTAGGTTAGGTAAGGTTAGGTTACGTTAGGTTAAGGTATGAACCGTCGCAAAACCGCATTAAACAATGTCACTTAGTGAGATGCAGTGTTTTTCACCTTTACAAGTCGGGAACTGCGATATCTAATGTGAAAGCGCTTGCAACCGTCGTTAGGTTAGGTTAGGTTAGGTTAGGTTAGGTTAGGTTAGGTTAGGTTAGGTTATGTTTGGTTAGGTTAGGTTAGGTTAGGTTAGGTTAGATTAGGTTAGGTTGGGTTGAGTTGGGTTAGGTTAGGTTAGGTTAGGTTACGTTGGGTTAGGTTAGGTTAGGTTAGGTTAGGTTAGGTTACGTTAGGTTAGGTTAGGTTACGTTAGGTTAGGTTAGGTTAGGTAAGGATAATTTGGTTAGGTTATGTAAGGATAATTTGGTTAGGTTAGGTAAAGTTAGGTTAGGCTAGGTTAGGTTGGGGTGGATGTGTGGGTTAGGTTGGGGTGGGGTTAAACAATGTCACTTAGTGAGATGCAGTGTTTTTCACCTTTACAAGTTGGGAACTGCGATATCTAATGTGAAAGCGCTTGAAACCGTCGTAATGTTGTAGAAAGCAATGTAAAGTAGCGAGTAAAACGTTTTCTAACGATGGAAGTCCGAAGGTTATGTTAGGTTGAGTTATGTTAGTTTAAGCTAGGTAGCGTCGTGAGACCACCAAAAAGGACGTCATCTAACGAGATAGTGTTGTTTTATTGCATGTACGAAATTGCAATAGGTGAAATGTTGTGAAAGCACACAAAACGGCATGAACAAGCCAGGTACTGCGTGTTGTACCGTTACAAGTGCGAAACTGCTCTAATGTGATATTCTCGTTAAAGCGCATGCAAACATCGTGAAACCTTAAAGAACGATGTCATTTAGCGAGATACAGCATTCTGTACTGCAATAAGTTGGTGAAAAACTGTGAGATCATGCAAATATCGTAATTGTGAACGAAACAGTGTAATTGAGCGTAATTAGATACAAGTGCGAATGTTAGGTTAGGTTGAGATATCAACCGTCGTAAAACCGCATTAAACAATGTCACTTAGTGAGATGTAGTGTTTTTCAACACTACAAGTCGGGAACTACGATATCTAATAGGAAAGCGCATGAAACCGTTGTAATCTTGTAGAAAACATTGTAAAGCTGCGAGTAAAACGTTTTCTAACGACAGAAGTGCGAAGGTTAGGTTAGGTTAGGTTAGTTTAAGCTAGGTAACGTCGTGAAACTACCAAAAACGACGTCATCTAAAGAGATAGTGTTGTTTTATTGCGAGTATTAAACTGCGATAGGTGAAATGTTGTGAAAGCACACAAAACGGCATGAACAAGCCAAATACTGCGTGTTCTACCGTTACAAGTGCGAAACTGCTATGTTGTGATATTCTCGTTAAAGCGCATGCAAGCATCGTGAAACCTTAAAGAACAATGTCATTTAGCGAGATACAGCGTTCTGTACTGCAATAAGTTGGTGAAAAACTGTGAGGTTATGCAAATATCGTAATTGTGAACGAAACAGTGTAATAGAGCGTTTTTAGATTCAAGTGCGAATGTTAGGTTAGGTTAAGATATGAACCGTCGTAAAACCGCATTAAACAATGTCACTTACTGAGATGCAGTGTTTTTCACCATTACAAGTCAGGAACTGCGATATCTAATGTGAAAGCGCTTGCAACCGTCGTTAGGTTAGGTTAGGTTAGGTTAGGTTTGGTTAGGTTAGGTTAGGTTAGGTTACATTAGGTTAGGTTGGGTTGAGTTGGGTTAGGTTGGGTTAGGGTAGGTTAGGTTAGGTTACGTTAGGTTAGGTTAGGTTACGTTAGGTTAGGTTACGTTAGGTTAGGTTAGGTTAGGTAAGGATAATTCGGTTAGGTTAGGTAAGGTTAGGTTAGGTTAGGTTAGGTGGGTTGGGTGTTGTTGGGTTGGGTTGGGTTAGGTTTGGTTAGGTTAGGTTGGGTTGGGTTGGGTTAGGTTAAGTTAGGTTAGGTTAGGTTAGGTAAGGTTAGGTTAGGTTAGGTTAGGTTACGTTAGGTTAAGGTATGAACCGTCGTAAAACCGCATTAAACAATGTCACTCAGTGAGATGCAGTGTTTTTCAACTTTACAAGTTGGGAACTGCGATATATAATGTGAAAGCGCTTGAAACCGTCGTAATGTTGTAGAAAGCAATGTAAAGTAGCGAGTAAAACGTTTTCTAACGATAGAAGTCCGAAGGTTATGTTAGGTTGAGTTATGTTAGTTTAAGCTAGGTAGCGTCGTGAAACCACCAAAAACGACGTCATCTAACGAGATAGTGTTGTTTTATTGCGAGTACGAAACTGCGATAGGTGAAATGTTGTGAAAGCACACAAAACGTCATGAACAAGCCAAATACTGCGTGTTGTACCGTTACAAGTGCGAAACTTCTAGGTTGTGATATTCTCGTTAAAGCGCATGCAAGCATCGTGAAACCTTAAAGAACGATGTCATTTAGCAAGAGACAGCGTTCTGTACTGTAATAAGTTGGTGAAAAACTGTGAGGTCATGCAAATATCGTAATTGTGAACGAAACAGTGTAATAGAGTGTTTTGAGATACAAGCGCGAATGTTAGGTTAGGTTAAGATATGAACCGTCGTAAAACCGCATTGAACAATGTCACTTTGTGAGATGCAGGTTTTTTCACCATTACAAGTCGGGAACTGCGATATCTAATGTGAAAGCGCTTGCAACCGTCGTTAGGTTAGGTTAGGTTAGGTTAGGTTAGGTTAGGTTAGGTTTGGTTAGGTTAGGTTAGGTTAGGGTAGATTAGGTTAGGTTGGGTTGAGTTGGGTTAGGTTAGGTTACGTTGGGTTAGGTTAGGTTAGGTTAGGTTACGTTAGGTTAGGTTACGTTATGTTAGGTTAGGTTAGGTTAGGTAAGGATAATTTGGTTAGGTTAGGTAAGGATAATTTGGTTAGGTTAGGTAAGGTTAGGTTAGGTTAGGTTAGGTTGGGGTGGGTGTTGTTGGGTTGGGTTGGGTTGGGTTAGGTTTGGTTAGGTTAGGTTAGGTTACGTTAGGTTAGGTTAGGTTAGGTTAGGTTACGTTAGGTTATGTTAGGTTAGGTTAGATCAGGTAAGGTTAGGTTACGTTAGAATAGGTTAGGTTAGGTTACGTTAGGTTAGGTTAGGTTAGGTTAGGTTAGGTTTGGTTAGGTTAGGTTAGGTTAGCTTAGGTTAGGTTAGGTTGGGTTGGGTTGGGATAGGTTGGGTTAGGTTAGGTTAGGTTAGGTTAGGTAGGGTTAGGTTAGTTTAGGTTAGGTTAGGTTAGGTTAGGTTGGGTTGGGTTGGGTTAGGTTAGGTAAGGTTAGGTTAGGTAAGGTTAGGTTAGGTTAGGTTAGGTTACGTTAGGTTAAGGTATGAACCGTCGTAAATCCGCGTTAAACAATGTCACTTAGTGAGATGCAGTGTTTTTCACCTTTACATGTTGGGAACTGCGATATCTAATGTGAAAGCGCTTGAAACCGTCGTAATGTTGTAGAAAGCAATGTAAAGTAGCGAGTAAAACGTTTTCTAACGATAGAAGTCCGAAGGTTATGTTAGGTTGAGTTATGTTAGTTTAAGCTAGGTAGCGTCGTGAAACCACCAAAAACGACGTCATCTAACGAGATAGTGTTGTTTTATTGCGAGTACGAAACTGCGATAGGTGAAATGTTGTGAAAGCACACAAAACGTCATGAACAAGCCAAATACGGCGTGTTGTACCGTTACAAGTGCGAAACTGCTATGTTGTGACATTCTCGTTAAAAAGCATGCAAGCATCGTGAAACCTTAAAGAATGATGTCATTTAGCGAGAGACAGCGTTCTGTACTGTAATAAGTTGGTGAAAAACTGTGAGGTCATGCAAATATCGTAATTGTGAACGAAACAGTGTAATAGAGCGTTTTGAGATACAAGCGCGAATGTTAGGTTAGGTCAAGATATGAACCGTCGTAAAACCGCATTGAACAATGTCACTTTGTGAGATGCAGGTTTTTTCACCATTACAAGTCGGGAACTGCGATATCTAATGTGAAAGTGCATGAAACCGTCGTAATGTTGTAGAGAGCATTGTAAAGTAGCGAGTAAAACGTTTTCTAACGATAGAAGTGCGAAGGTTATGTTAGGTTGAATTATGTTAGTTTAAGCTAGGTAGCGTCGTGAGACCACCAAAAAGGACGTCATCTAACGAGATAGTGTTGTTTTATTGCATGTACGAAATTGCAATAGGTGAAATGTTGTGAAAGCACACAAAACGGCATGAACAAGCCAGATACTGCGTGTTGTACCGTTACAAGTGCGAAACTGCTCTAATGTGATATTCTCGTTAAAGCGCATGCAAACATCGTGAAACCTTAAAGAACGATGTCATTTAGCGAGATACAGCGTTCTGTACTGCAATAAGTTGGTGAAAAACTGTGAGGTCATGCAAATATCGTAATTGTGAACGAAACAGTGTAAATGAGCGTAATTAGATACAAGTGCGAATGTTAGGTTAGGTTGAGATATCAACCGTCGTAAAACCGCATTAAACAATGTCACTTAGTGAGATGTAGTGTTTTTCAACATTACAAGTCGGGAACTACGATATCTAATAGGAAAGCGCATGAAACCGTCGTAATCTTGTAGAAAACATTGTAAAGCTGCGAGTAAAACGTTTTCTAACGACAGAAGTGCGAAGGTTAGGTTAAGATATGAACCGTCGTAAAACCGCATTAAACAACGTCACTTAGTGAGATGCAGTGTTTTTCACCATTACAAGTCGGGAACTGCGATATCTAATGTGAAAGCGCTTGCAACCGTCGTTAGGTTAGGTTAGGTTAGGTTAGGTTAGGTTAGGTTAGGTTATGTTTGGTTAGGTTAGGTTAGGTTAGGTTAGGTTAGATTAGGTTAGGTTGGGTTGAGTTGGGTTAGGTTAGGTTAGGTTAGGTTACGTTGGGTTAGGTTAGGTTAGGTTAGGTTAGGTTAGGTTACGTTAGGTTAGGTTAGGTTACGTTAGGTTAGGTTAGGTTAGGTAAGGATAATTTGGTTAGGTTATGTAAGGATAATTTGGTTAGGTTAGGTAAAGTTAGGTTAGGCTAGGTTAGGTTGGGGTGGATGTGTGGGTTAGGTTGGGGTGGGGTTAAACAATGTCACTTAGTGAGATGCAGTGTTTTTCACCTTTACAAGTTGGGAACTGCGATATCTAATGTGAAAGCGCTTGAAACCGTCGTAATGTTGTAGAAAGCAATGTAAAGTAGCGAGTAAAACGTTTTCTAACGATGGAAGTCCGAAGGTTATGTTAGGTTGAGTTATGTTAGTTTAAGCTAGGTAGCGTCGTGAGACCACCAAAAAGGACGTCATCTAACGAGATAGTGTTGTTTTATTGCATGTACGAAATTGCAATAGGTGAAATGTTGTGAAAGCACACAAAACGGCATGAACAAGCCAGGTACTGCGTGTTGTACCGTTACAAGTGCGAAACTGCTCTAATGTGATATTCTCGTTAAAGCGCATGCAAACATCGTGAAACCTTAAAGAACGATGTCATTTAGCGAGATACAGCATTCTGTACTGCAATAAGTTGGTGAAAAACTGTGAGATCATGCAAATATCGTAATTGTGAACGAAACAGTGTAATTGAGCGTAATTAGATACAAGTGCGAATGTTAGGTTAGGTTGAGATATCAACCGTCGTAAAACCGCATTAAACAATGTCACTTAGTGAGATGTAGTGTTTTTCAACACTACAAGTCGGGAACTACGATATCTAATAGGAAAGCGCATGAAACCGTCGTAATCTTGTAGAAAACATTGTAAAGCTGCGAGTAAAACGTTTTCTAACGACAGAAGTGCGAAGGTTAGGTTAGGTTAGGTTAGTTTAAGCTAGGTAACGTCGTGAAACTACCAAAAACGACGTCATCTAAAGAGATAGTGTTGTTTTATTGCGAGTATTAAACTGCGATAGGTGAAATGTTGTGAAAGCACACAAAACGGCATGAACAAGCCAAATACTGCGTGTTCTACCGTTACAAGTGCGAAACTGCTATGTTGTGATATTCTCGTTAAAGCGCATGCAAGCATCGTGAAACCTTAAAGAACAATGTCATTTAGCGAGATACAGCGTTCTGTACTGCAATAAGTTGGTGAAAAACTGTGAGGTTATGCAAATATCGTAATTGTGAACGAAACAGTGTAATAGAGCGTTTTTAGATTCAAGTGCGAATGTTAGGTTAGGTTAAGATATGAACCGTCGTAAAACCGCATTAAACAATGTCACTTACTGAGATGCAGTGTTTTTCACCATTACAAGTCAGGAACTGCGATATCTAATGTGAAAGCGCTTGCAACCGTCGTTAGGTTAGGTTAGGTTAGGTTAGGTTTGGTTAGGTTAGGTTAGGTTAGGTTACATTAGGTTAGGTTGGGTTGAGTTGGGTTAGGTTGGGTTAGGGTAGGTTAGGTTAGGTTACGTTAGGTTAGGTTAGGTTACGTTAGGTTAGGTTACGTTAGGTTAGGTTAGGTTAGGTAAGGATAATTCGGTTAGGTTAGGTAAGGTTAGGTTAGGTTAGGTTAGGTGGGTTGGGTGTTGTTGGGTTGGGTTGGGTTAGGTTTGGTTAGGTTAGGTTGGGTTGGGTTGGGTTAGGTTAAGTTAGGTTAGGTTAGGTTAGGTAAGGTTAGGTTAGGTTAGGTTAGGTTACGTTAGGTTAAGGTATGAACCGTCGTAAAACCGCATTAAACAATGTCACTCAGTGAGATGCAGTGTTTTTCAACTTTACAAGTTGGGAACTGCGATATATAATGTGAAAGCGCTTGAAACCGTCGTAATGTTGTAGAAAGCAATGTAAAGTAGCGAGTAAAACGTTTTCTAACGATAGAAGTCCGAAGGTTATGTTAGGTTGAGTTATGTTAGTTTAAGCTAGGTAGCGTCGTGAAACCACCAAAAACGACGTCATCTAACGAGATAGTGTTGTTTTATTGCGAGTACGAAACTGCGATAGGTGAAATGTTGTGAAAGCACACAAAACGTCATGAACAAGCCAAATACTGCGTGTTGTACCGTTACAAGTGCGAAACTTCTAGGTTGTGATATTCTCGTTAAAGCGCATGCAAGCATCGTGAAACCTTAAAGAACGATGTCATTTAGCAAGAGACAGCGTTCTGTACTGTAATAAGTTGGTGAAAAACTGTGAGGTCATGCAAATATCGTAATTGTGAACGAAACAGTGTAATAGAGTGTTTTGAGATACAAGCGCGAATGTTAGGTTAGGTTAAGATATGAACCGTCGTAAAACCGCATTGAACAATGTCACTTTGTGAGATGCAGGTTTTTTCACCATTACAAGTCGGGAACTGCGATATCTAATGTGAAAGCGCTTGCAACCGTCGTTAGGTTAGGTTAGGTTAGGTTAGGTTAGGTTAGGTTAGGTTTGGTTAGGTTAGGTTAGGTTAGGGTAGATTAGGTTAGGTTGGGTTGAGTTGGGTTAGGTTAGGTTACGTTGGGTTAGGTTAGGTTAGGTTAGGTTACGTTAGGTTAGGTTACGTTATGTTAGGTTAGGTTAGGTTAGGTAAGGATAATTTGGTTAGGTTAGGTAAGGATAATTTGGTTAGGTTAGGTAAGGTTAGGTTAGGTTAGGTTAGGTTGGGGTGGGTGTTGTTGGGTTGGGTTGGGTTGGGTTAGGTTTGGTTAGGTTAGGTTAGGTTACGTTAGGTTAGGTTAGGTTAGGTTAGGTTACGTTAGGTTATGTTAGGTTAGGTTAGATCAGGTAAGGTTAGGTTACGTTAGAATAGGTTAGGTTAGGTTACGTTAGGTTAGGTTAGGTTAGGTTAGGTTAGGTTTGGTTAGGTTAGGTTAGGTTAGCTTAGGTTAGGTTAGGTTGGGTTGGGTTGGGATAGGTTGGGTTAGGTTAGGTTAGGTTAGGTTAGGTAGGGTTAGGTTAGTTTAGGTTAGGTTAGGTTAGGTTAGGTTGGGTTGGGTTGGGTTAGGTTAGGTAAGGTTAGGTTAGGTAAGGTTAGGTTAGGTTAGGTTAGGTTACGTTAGGTTAAGGTATGAACCGTCGTAAATCCGCGTTAAACAATGTCACTTAGTGAGATGCAGTGTTTTTCACCTTTACATGTTGGGAACTGCGATATCTAATGTGAAAGCGCTTGAAACCGTCGTAATGTTGTAGAAAGCAATGTAAAGTAGCGAGTAAAACGTTTTCTAACGATAGAAGTCCGAAGGTTATGTTAGGTTGAGTTATGTTAGTTTAAGCTAGGTAGCGTCGTGAAACCACCAAAAACGACGTCATCTAACGAGATAGTGTTGTTTTATTGCGAGTACGAAACTGCGATAGGTGAAATGTTGTGAAAGCACACAAAACGTCATGAACAAGCCAAATACGGCGTGTTGTACCGTTACAAGTGCGAAACTGCTATGTTGTGACATTCTCGTTAAAAAGCATGCAAGCATCGTGAAACCTTAAAGAATGATGTCATTTAGCGAGAGACAGCGTTCTGTACTGTAATAAGTTGGTGAAAAACTGTGAGGTCATGCAAATATCGTAATTGTGAACGAAACAGTGTAATAGAGCGTTTTGAGATACAAGCGCGAATGTTAGGTTAGGTCAAGATATGAACCGTCGTAAAACCGCATTGAACAATGTCACTTTGTGAGATGCAGGTTTTTTCACCATTACAAGTCGGGAACTGCGATATCTAATGTGAAAGTGCATGAAACCGTCGTAATGTTGTAGAGAGCATTGTAAAGTAGCGAGTAAAACGTTTTCTAACGATAGAAGTGCGAAGGTTATGTTAGGTTGAATTATGTTAGTTTAAGCTAGGTAGCGTCGTGAGACCACCAAAAAGGACGTCATCTAACGAGATAGTGTTGTTTTATTGCATGTACGAAATTGCAATAGGTGAAATGTTGTGAAAGCACACAAAACGGCATGAACAAGCCAGATACTGCGTGTTGTACCGTTACAAGTGCGAAACTGCTCTAATGTGATATTCTCGTTAAAGCGCATGCAAACATCGTGAAACCTTAAAGAACGATGTCATTTAGCGAGATACAGCGTTCTGTACTGCAATAAGTTGGTGAAAAACTGTGAGGTCATGCAAATATCGTAATTGTGAACGAAACAGTGTAAATGAGCGTAATTAGATACAAGTGCGAATGTTAGGTTAGGTTGAGATATCAACCGTCGTAAAACCGCATTAAACAATGTCACTTAGTGAGATGTAGTGTTTTTCAACATTACAAGTCGGGAACTACGATATCTAATAGGAAAGCGCATGAAACCGTCGTAATCTTGTAGAAAACATTGTAAAGCTGCGAGTAAAACGTTTTCTAACGACAGAAGTGCGAAGGTTAGGTTAAGATATGAACCGTCGTAAAACCGCATTAAACAACGTCACTTAGTGAGATGCAGTGTTTTTCACCATTACAAGTCGGGAACTGCGATATCTAATGTGAAAGCGCTTGCAACCGTCGTTAGGTTAGGTTAGGTTAGGTTAGGTTTGGTTAGGTTAGGTTAGGTTAGGTTAGATTAGGTTAGGTTGGGTTGAGTTGGGTTAGGTTAGGTTACGTTGGGTTAGGTTAGGTTAGGTTAGGTTACGTTAGGTTAGGTTACGTTAGGTTAGGTTAGGTTAGGTTAGGTAAGGATAATTTGGTTAGGTTAGGTAAGGATAATTTGGTTAGGTTAGGTAAGGTTAGGTTAGGTTAGGTTAGGTTGGGGTGGGTGTTGTTGGGTTGGGTTGGGTTGGGTTAGGTTTGGTTAGGTTAGGTTAGGTTAGGTTAGGTTAGGTTAGGTTACGTTAGGTTATGTTAGGTTAGGTTAGGTTACGTTAGGTTAGGTTAGATCAGGTAAGGTTAGGTTACGTTAGAATAGGTTAGGTTAGGTTACGTTAGGTTAGGTTAGGTTAGGTTAGGTTTGGTTAGGTTAGGTTAGCTTAGATTAGGTTAGGTTGGGTTGGGTTGGGTTAGGTTGGGTTAGGTTAGGTTAGGTTAGGTTAGGTAGGGTTAGGTTAGTTTAGGTTAGGTTAGGTTAGGTTAGGTTGGGTTGGGTTGGGTTAGGTTAGGTTAGGTTAGGTTAGGTAAGGTTAGGTTAGGTTAGGTTAGGTTAGGTTACGTTAGTTAAGGTATGAACCGTCGTAAATCCGCGTTAAACAATGTCACTTAGTGAGATGCAGTGTTTTTCACCTTTACATGTTGGGAACTGCGATATCTAATGTGAAAGCGCTTGAAACCGTCGTAATGTTGTAGAAAGCAATGTAAAGTAGCGAGTAAAACGTTTTCTAACGATAGAAGTCCGAAGGTTATGTTAGGTTGAGTTATGTTAGTTTAAGCAAGGTAGCGTCGTGAAACCACCAAAAACGACGTCATCTAACGAGATAGTGTTGTTTTATTGCGAGTACGAAACTGCGATAGGTGAAATGTTGTGAAAGCACACAAAACGTCATGAACAAGCCAAATACTGCGTGTTGTACCGTTACAAGTGCGAAACTTCTAGGTTGTGATATTCTCGTTAAAGCGCATGCAAGCATCGTGAAACCTTAAAGAACGATGTCATTTAGCAAGAGACAGCGTTCTGTACTGTAATAAGTTGGTGAAAAACTGTGAGGTCATGCAAATATCGTAATTGTGAACGAAACAGTGTAATAGAGTGTTTTGAGATACAAGCGCGAATGTTAGGTTAGGTTAAGATATGAACCGTCGTACAACCGCATTGAACAATGTCACTTTGTGAGATGCAGGTTTTTTCACCATTACAAGTCGGGAACTGCGATATCTAATGTGAAAGCGCTTGCAACCGTCGTTAGGTTAGGTTAGGTTAGGTTAGGTTAGGTTAGGTTAGGTTTGGTTAGGTTAGGTTAGGTTAGGGTAGATTAGGTTAGGTTGGGTTGAGTTGGGTTAGGTTAGGTTACGTTGGGTTAGGTTAGGTTAGGTTAGGTTACGTTAGGTTAGGTTACGTTATGTTAGGTTAGGTTAGGTTAGGTAAGGATAATTTGGTTAGGTTAGGTAAGGATAATTTGGTTAGGTTAGGTAAGGTTAGGTTAGGTTAGGTTAGGTTGGGGTGGGTGTTGTTGGGTTGGGTTGGGTTGGGTTAGGTTTGGTTAGGTTAGGTTAGGTTACGTTAGGTTAGGTTAGGTTAGGTTAGGTTACGTTAGGTTATGTTAGGTTAGGTTAGATCAGGTAAGGTTAGGTTACGTTAGAATAGGTTAGGTTAGGTTACGTTAGGTTAGGTTAGGTTAGGTTAGGTTAGGTTTGGTTAGGTTAGGTTAGGTTAGCTTAGGTTAGGTTAGGTTGGGTTGGGTTGGGATAGGTTGGGTTAGGTTAGGTTAGGTTAGGTTAGGTAGGGTTAGGTTAGTTTAGGTTAGGTTAGGTTAGGTTAGGTTGGGTTGGGTTGGGTTAGGTTAGGTAAAATTAGGTTAGGTAAGGTTAGGTTAGGTTAGGTTAGGTTACGTTAGGTTAAGGTATGAACCGTCGTAAATCCGCGTTAAACAATGTCACTTAGTGAGATGCAGTGTTTTTCACCTTTACATGTTGGGAACTGCGATATCTAATGTGAAAGCGCTTGAAACCGTCGTAATGTTGCAGAAAGCAATGTAAAGTAGCGAGTAAAACGTTTTCTAACGATAGAAGTCCGAAGGTTATGTTAGGTTGAGTTATGTTAGTTTAAGCTAGGTAGCGTCGTGAAACCACCAAAAACGACGTCATCTAACGAGATAGTGTTGTTTTATTGCGAGTACGAAACTGCGATAGGTGAAATGTTGTGAAAGCACACAAAACGTCATGAACAAGCCAAATACGGCGTGTTGTACCGTTACAAGTGCGAAACTGCTATGTTGTGACATTCTCGTTAAAAAGCATGCAAGCATCGTGAAACCTTAAAGAATGATGTCATTTAGCGAGAGACAGCGTTCTGTACTGTAATAAGTTGGTGAAAAACTGTGAGGTCATGCAAATATCGTAATTGTGAACGAAACAGTGTAATAGAGCGTTTTGAGATACAAGCGCGAATGTTAGGTTAGGTCAAGATATGAACCGTCGTAAAACCGCATTGAACAATGTCACTTTGTGAGATGCAGGTTTTTTCACCATTACAAGTCGGGAACTGCGATATCTAATGTGAAAGTGCATGAAACCGTCGTAATGTTGTAGAGAGCATTGTAAAGTAGCGAGTAAAACGTTTTCTAACGATAGAAGTGCGAAGGTTATGTTAGGTTGAATTATGTTAGTTTAAGCTAGGTAGCGTCGTGAGACCACCAAAAAGGACGTCATCTAACGAGATAGTGTTGTTTTATTGCATGTACGAAATTGCAATAGGTGAAATGTTGTGAAAGCACACAAAACGGCATGAACAAGCCAGATACTGCGTGTTGTACCGTTACAAGTGCGAAACTGCTCTAATGTGATATTCTCGTTAAAGCGCATGCAAACATCGTGAAACCTTAAAGAACGATGTCATTTAGCGAGATACAGCGTTCTGTACTGCAATAAGTTGGTGAAAAACTGTGAGGTCATGCAAATATCGTAATTGTGAACGAAACAGTGTAAATGAGCGTAATTAGATACAAGTGTGAATGTTAGGTTAGGATGAGATATCAACCGTCGTAAAACCGCATTAAACAATGTCACTTAGTGAGATGTAGTGTTTTTCAACATTACAAGTCGGGAACTACGATATCTAATAGGAAAGCGCATGAAACCGTCGTAATCTTGTAGAAAACATTGTAAAGCTGCGAGTAAAACGTTTTCTAACGACAGAAGTGCGAAGGTTAGGTTAAGATATGAACCGTCGTAAAACCGCATTAAACAACGTCACTTAGTGAGATGCAGTGTTTTTCACCATTACAAGTCGGGAACTGCGATATCTAATGTGAAAGCGCTTGCAACCGTCGTTAGGTTAGGTTAGGTTAGGTTAGGTTTGGTTAGGTTAGGTTAGGTTAGGTTAGATTAGGTTAGGTTGGGTTGAGTTGGGTTAGGTTAGGTTACGTTGGGTTAGGTTAGGTTAGGTTAGGTTACGTTAGGTTAGGTTACGTTAGGTTAGGTTAGGTTAGGTTAGGTAAGGATAATTTGGTTAGGTTAGGTAAGGATAATTTGGTTAGGTTAGGTAAGGTTAGGTTAGGTTAGGTTAGGTTGGGGTGGGTGTTGTTGGGTTGGGTTGGGTTGGGTTAGGTTTGGTTAGGTTAGGTTAGGTTACGTTAGGTTAGGTTAGGTTAGGTTAGGTTACGTTAGGTTATGTTAGGTTAGGTTAGGTTACGTTAGGTTAGGTTAGATCAGGTAAGGTTAGGTTACGTTAGAATAGGTTAGGTTAGGTTACGTTAGGTTAGGTTAGGTTAGGTTAGGTTTGGTTAGGTTAGGTTAGCTTAGATTAGGTTAGGTTGGGTTGGGTTGGGTTAGGTTGGGTTAGGTTAGGTTAGGTTAGGTTAGGTAGGGTTAGGTTAGTTTAGGTTAGGTTAGGTTAGGTTAGGTTGGGTTGGGTTAGGTTAGGTTAGGTTAGGTTAGGTAAGGTTAGGTTAGGTTAGGTTAGGTTAGGTTACGTTAGTTAAGGTATGAACCGTCGTAAATCCGCGTTAAACAATGTCACTTAGTGAGATGCAGTGTTTTTCACCTTTACATGTTGGGAACTGCGATATCTAATGTGAAAGCGCTTGAAACCGTCGTAATGTTGTAGAAAGCAATGTAAAGTAGCGAGTAAAACGTTTTCTAACGATAGAAGTCCGAAGGTTATGTTAGGTTGAGTTATGTTAGTTTAAGCTAGGTAGCGTCGTGAAACCACCAAAAACGACGTCATCTAACGAGATAGTGTTGTTTTATTGCGAGTACGAAACTGCGATAGGTGAAATGTTGTGAAAGCACACAAAACGTCATGAACAAGCCAAATACGGCGTGTTGTACCGTTACAAGTGCGAAACTGCTATGTTGTGACATTCTCGTTAAAGCGCATGCAAGCATCGTGAAACCTTAAAGAATGATGTCATTTAGCGAGAGACAGCGTTCTGTACTGTAATAAGTTGGTGAAAAACTGTGAGGTCATGCAAATATCGTAATTGTGAACGAAACAGTGTAATAGAGCGTTTTGAGATAAAAGCGCGAATGTTAGGTTAGGTCAAGATATGAACCGTCGTAAAACCGCATTGAACAATGTCACTTTGTGAGATGCAGGTTTTTTCACCATTACAAGTCGGGAACTGCGATATCTAATGTGAAAGTGCATGAAACCGTCGTAATGTTGTAGAGAGCATTGTAAAGTAGCGAGTAAAACGTTTTCTAACGATAGAAGTGCGAAGGTTATGTTAGGTTGAATTATGTTAGTTTAAGCTAGGTAGCGTCGTGAGACCACCAAAAAGGACGTCATCTAACGAGATAGTGTTGTTTTATTGCATGTACGAAATTGCAATAGGTGAAATGTTGTGAAAGCACACAAAACGGCATGAACAAGCCAAATACGGCGTGTTGTACCGTTACAAGTGCGAAACTGCTATGTTGTGACATTCTCGTTAAAGCGCATGCAAGCATCGTGAAACCTTAAAGAACGATGTCATTTAGCGAGATACAGCGTTCTGTACTGCAATAAGTTGGTGAAAAACTGTGAGGTCATGCAAATATCGTAATTGTGAACGAAACAGTGTAATTGAGCGTAATTAGATACAAGTGCGAATGTTAGGTTAGGTTGAGATATCAACCGTCGTAAAACCGCATTAAACAATGTCACTTAGTGAGATGTAGTGTTTTTCAACATTACAAGTCGGGAACTACGATATCTAATAGGAAAGCGCATGAAACCGTCGTAATCTTGTAGAAAACATTGTAAAGCTGCGAGTAAAACGTTTTCTAACGACAGAAGTGCGAAGGTTAGGTTAGGTTAGGTTAGTTTAAGCTAGGTAACGTCGTGAAACTACCAAAAACGACGTCATCTAACGAGATAGTGTTGTTTTATTGCGAGTATTAAACTGCGATAGGTGAAATGTTGTGAAAGCACACAAAACGGCATGAACAAGCCAAATACTGCGTGTTCTACCGTTACAAGTGCGAAACTTCTATGTTGTGATATTCTCGTTAAAGCGCATGCAAGCATCGTGAAACCTTAAAGAACAATGTCATTTAGTGAGATACAGCGTTCTGTACTGCAATAAGTTGGTGAAAAACTGTGAGGTTATGCAAATATCGTAATTGTGAACGAAACAGTGTAATAGAGCGTTTTGAGATACAAGCGCGAATGTTAGGTTAGGTCAAGATATGAACCGTCGTAAAACCGCATTAAACAATGTCACTTAGTGAGATGCAGTGTTTTTCACCATTACAAGTCAGGAACTGCGATATCTAATGTGAAAGCGCTTGCAACCTTCGTTAGGTTAGGTTAGGTTAGGTTAGGTTAGGTTAGGTTTGGTTAGGTTAGGTTAGGTTAGGTTAGGTTAGATTAGGTTAGGTTGGGTTGAGTTGGGTTAGGTTGGGTTAGGGTAGGTTAGGTTAGGTTACGTTAGGTTAGCTTAGGTTACGTTAGGTTAGGTTACGTTAGGTTAGGTTAGGTAAGGTAAGGATAATTTGGTTAGGTTAGGTAAGGTTAGGTTAGGTTAGGTTAGGTGGGTTGGGTGTTGTTGGGTTGGGTTGGGTTAGGTTTGGTTAGGTTAGGTTGGGTTGGGTTGGGTTAGGTTAGGTTAGGTAAGGTTAGGTTAGGTTACGTTAGGTTAAGGTATGAACCGTCGTAAAACCGCAATAAACAATGTCACTTAGTGAGATGCAGTGTTTTTCACCTTTACAAGTTGGGAACTGCGATATCTAATGTGAAAGCGCTTGAAATTGTCGTAATGTTGTAGAAAGCAATGTAAAGTAGCGAGTAAAACGTTTTCTAACGATAGAAGTGCGAAGGTTATGTTAGGTTGAGTTATGCTAGTTTAAGCTAGGTAACGTCGTGAAACCACCAAAAACGACGTCATCTAACGAGATAGTGTTGTTTTATTGCGAGTACGAAACTGCGATAGGTGAAATGTTGTGAAAGCACACAAAACGGCATGAACAAGCCAAATACTGCGTGTTGTACCGTTACAAGTGCGAAACTGCTATGTTGTGATATTCTCGTTAAAGCGCATGCAAGCATCGTGAAACCTTAAAGAATGATGTCATTTAGCGAGAGACAGCGTTCTGTACTGTAATAAGTTGGTGAAAAACTGTGAGGTCATGCAAATATCGTAATTCTGAACGAAACAGTGTAATAGAGCGTTTTGAGATACAAGCGCGAACGTTAGGTTAGGTTAAGATATGAACCGTCGTAAAACCGCATGAAACAATGTCACTAAGTGAGATGCAGTGTTTTTCACCATTACAAGTCGGGAACTGCGATATCTATTATGAAAGCGCATGAAACTGTCGTAATGTTGTAGAGAGCATTGTAAAGTAGCGAGTAAAACGTTTCCTAACGATAGAAGTGCGAAGGTTATATTAGGTTGAGTTATGTTAGTTTAAGCTATGTAGCGTCGTGAGACCACCTAAAAGGACGTCATCTAACGAGATAGTGTTGTTTTATTGCATGTACGAAACTGCAATAGGTGAAATGTTGTGAAAGTACACAAAACGGCATGAACAAGCCAGATACTGCGTGTTGTACCGTTACAAGTGCGAAACTGCTATAATGTGATATTCTCGTTAAAGCGCATGCAAGCATCGTGAAACCTTAAAGAACGATGTCATTTAGCGAGATACAGCGTTCCGTACTGCAATAAGTTGGTGAAAAACTGAGGTTATGCAAATATCGTAATTGTGAACGAAACAGTGTAATAGAGCGTTTTTCAATGCAAGTGCGAATCTTAAGTTAGGTTAAGATATTAACCGTCGTAAAACCGCATTAAACAATGTCACTTAGTGAGATGCAGTGTTTTTCACCATTACAAGTCGGGAACTGCGATATCTAATGTGAAAGCGCTTGCAAACGTCGTTAGGTTAGGTTACGTTAGGTTAGGTTAGGTTAGGTTTGGTTAGGTTAGGTTAGGTTAGGTTATGTTAGGTAAGGTTTGGTTAGGTTAGGTTAGGTTAGGTTGGGTTAGGTTGGGTTAAGTAAGGTTAGGTTAGGTTGGGTTAGGTTAGGTTAGGTTAGGTTAGGTTAAGATATGAACCGCGCTAAAACCGCATTAAACAATGTCACTTAGTTAGATGTAGTGTTTTTCAACATTACAAGTCGGGAACTACGATATCTAATAGGAAAGCGCATGAAACCGTCGTAATCTTGTAGAAAAAATTGTAAAGTTGCGAGTAAAACGTTTTCTAACGATAGAAGCGCGAAGGTTAGGTTAGGTTAGGTTAGTTTAAGCTAGGTAGCGTCGTGAAACTACCAAAAACGACGTCATCTAACGAGATAGTGTTGTTTTATTGCGAGTATTAAACTGCGATAGGTGAAATGTTGTGAAAGCACACAAAACGGCATGAACAAGCCAAATACTGCGTGTTCTACCGTTACAAGTGCGAAACTGCTATATTGTGATATTCTCGTTAAAGCGCATGCAAGCATTGTGAAACCTTAAAGAACAATGTCATTTAGCGAGATACAGCGTTCTGTACTGCAATAAGTTGGTGAAAAACTGTGAGGTTATGCAAATATCGTAATTGTGAACGAAACAGTGTAATAGAGCGTTTTTAGATACAAGTGCGAATGTTCGGTTAGGTTAAGATATGAACCGTCGTAAAACCGCATTAAACAATGTCACTTAGTGAGATGCAGTGTTTTTCACCATTACAAGTCGGGAACTGCGATATCTAATGTGAAAGCGCTTGCAACCGTCGTTAGGTTAGGTTAGGTTAGGTTAGGTTAGGTTATGTTTGGTTAGGTTAGGTTAGGTTAGGTTAGGTTAGATTAGGTTAGGTTGGGTTGAGTTGGGTTAGGTTAGGTTAGGTTAGGTTACGTTGGGTTAGGTTAGGTTAGGTTAGGTTACGTTACGTTAGGTTAGGTTAGGTTACGTTAGGTTAGGTTAGGTTAGGTAAGGATAATTTGGTTAGGTTAGGTAAGGATAATTTGGTTAGGTTAGGTAAAGTTAGGTTAGGTTAGGTTAGGTTGGGGTGGATGTGTGGGTTAGGTTGGGGTGGGGTTAAACAATGTCACTTAGCGAGATGTAGTGTTTTTCACCTTTACAAGTTGGGAACTGCGATATCTAATGTGAAAGCGCTTGAAACCGTCGTAATGTTGTAAAAAGCAATGTAAAGTAGCGAGTAAAACGTTTTCTAACGATAGAAGTCCGAAGGTTATGTTAGGTTGAGTTATGTTAGTTTAAGCTAGGTAGCGTCGTGAGACCACCAAAAAGGACGTCATCTAACGAGATAGTGTTGTTTTATTGCATGTACGAAATTGCAATAGGTGAAATGTTGTGAAAGCACACAAAACGGCATGAACAAGCCAGATACTGCGTGTTGTACCGTTACAAGTGCGAAACTGCTCTAATGTGATATTCTCGTTAAAGCGCATGCAAACATCGTGAAACCTTAAAGAACGATGTCATTTAGCGAGATACAGCGTTCTGTACTGCAATAAGTTGGTGAAAAACTGTGAGGTCATGCAAATATCGTAATTGTGAACGAAACAGTGTAATAGAGCGTTTCGAGATACAAGCGCGAATGTTGGGTTAGGTTAAGATATGAACCGTCGTAAAACCGCATTAAACAATGTCACTTAGTGAGATGTAGTGTTTTTCAACATTACAAGTCGGGAACTACGATATCTAATAGGAAAGCGCATGAAACCGTCGTAATCTTGTAGAAAACATTGTAAAGCTGCGAGTAAAACGTTTTCTAACGACAGAAGTGCGAAGGTTAGGTTAGGTTAGGTTAGTTTAAGCTAGGTAACGTCGTGAAACTACCAAAAACGACGTCATCTAACGAGATAGTGTTGTTTTATTGCGAGTATTAAACTGCGATAGGTGAAATGTTGTGAAAGCACACAAAACGGCATGAACAAGCCAAATACTGCGTGTTCTACCGTTACAAGTGCGAAACTGCTATGTTGTGATATTCTCGTTAAAGCGCATGCAAGCATCGTGAAACCTTAAAGAACAATGTCATTTAGCGAGATACAGCGTTCTGTACTGCAATAAGTTGGTGAAAAACTGTGAGGTTATGCAAATATCGTAATTGTGAACGAAACAGTGTAATAGAGCGTTTTTAGACTCAAGTGCGAATATTAGGTTAGGTTAAGATATGAACCGTCGTAAAACCGCATTATACAATGTCACTTAGTGAGATGCAGTGTTTTTCACCATTACAAGTCAGGAACTGCGATATCTAATGTGAAAGCGCTTGCAACCGTCGTTAGGTTAGGTTAGGTTAGGTTAGGTTAGGTTTGGTTAGGTTAGGTTAGGTTAGGTTAGGTTAGATTAGGTTAGGTTGGGTTGAGTTGGGTTAGGTGGGGTTAGGGTAGGTTAGGTTAGGTTACGTTTGGTTAGGTTAGGTTACGTTAGGTTAGGTTACGTTAGGTTAGGTTAGGTTAGGTAAGGATAATTTGGTTAGGTTAGGTAAGGTTAGGTTAGGTTAGGTTAGGTGGGTTGGGTGTTGTTGGGTTGGGTTGGGTTAGGTTTGGTTAGGTTAGGTTGGGTTGGGTTGGGTTAGGTTAGGTTAGGTTAGGTAAGGTTAGGTTAGGTTAGGTTAGGTTAGGTTACGTTAGGTTGAGGTATGAACCGTCGTAAAACCGCATTAAACAATGTCACTCAGTGAGATGCAGTGTTTTTCACCTTTACAAGTTGGGAACTGCGATATCTAATGTGAAAGCGCTTGAAACCGTCGTAATGTTGTAGAAAGCAATGTAAAGTAGCGAGTAAAACGTTTTCTAACGATAGAAGTCCGAAGGTTATGTTAGGTTGAGTTATGTTAGTTTAAGCTAGGTAGCGTCGTGAAACCACCAAAAACGACGTCATCTAACGAGATAGTGTTGTTTTATTGCGAGTACGAAACTGCGATAGGTGAAATGTTGTGAAAGCACACAAAACGTCATGAACAAGCCAAATACTGCGTGTTGTACCGTTACAAGTGCGAAACTGCTAGGTTGTGATATTCTCGTTAAAGCGCATGCAAGCATCGTGAAACCTTAAAGAACGATGTCATTTAGCGAGAGACAGCGTTCTGTACTGCAATAAGTTGGTGAAAAACTGTGAGGTTATGCAAATATCGTAATTGTGAACGAAACAGTGTAATAGAGCGTTTTTAGATTCAAGTGCGAATATTAGGTTAGGTTAAGATATGAACCGTCGTGAAACCGCATTATACAATGTCACTTAGTGAGATGCAGTGTTTTTCACCATTACAAGTCAGGAACTGCGATATCTAATGTGAAAGCGCTTGCAACCGTCGTTAGGTTAGGTTAGGTTAGGTTAGGTTAGGTTTGGTTAGGTTAGGTTAGGTTAGGTTAGGTTAGATTAGGTTAGCTTGGGTTGAGTTGGGTTAGGTTGGGTTAGGTTAGGTTAGGTTACGTTACGTTAGGTTAGGTTAGGTTACGTCAGGTTAGTTTAGGTTAGGTTACGTTAGGTTAGGTTAGGTTAGGTAAGGATAATTTGGTTAGGTTAGGTAAGGTTAGGTTAGGTTAGGTTAGGTTGGGTTGGGTGTTGTTGAGTTGGGTTGGGTTGGGTTAGGTTATGTTAGGTTAGGTTAGGTTACGTTAGGTTAGGTTAGGTCAGGTAAGGTTAGGTTACGTTAGAATAGGTTAGGTTAGGTTACGTTAGGTTAGGTTAGGTTAGGTTAGGTTTGGTTAGGTTAGGTTAGGTTAGGTTGGGTTAGGTTAGTTTAGGTTAGGTTAGGTTAGGTTAGGTTGGGTTGGGTGGGGTTAGGTTAGGTTAGGTTAGGTTGGGTTAGGTTAGTTTAGGTTAGGTTAGGTTAGGTTGGGTTGGGTTGGGTTAGGTTAGGTTAGGTTAGGTTAGGTAAGGTTAGGTTACGTTAGGTTAAGGTATGAACCGTCGCAAAACCGCATTAAACAATGTCACTTAGTGAGATGCAGTGTTTTTCACCTTTACAAGTCGGGAACTGCGATATCTAATGTGAAAGCGCTTGCAACCGTCGTTAGGTTAGGTTAGGTTAGGTTAGGTTAGGTTAGGTTATGTTTGGTTAGGTTAGGTTAGGTTAGGTTAGATTAGGTTAGGTTGGGTTGAGTTGGGTTAGGTTAGGTTAGGTTAGGTTACGTTGGGTTAGGTTAGGTTAGGTTAGGTTAGGTTAGGTTAGGTTACGTTAGGTTAGGTTAGGTTACGTTAGGTTAGGTTAGGTTAGGTAAGGATAATTTGGTTAGGTTAGGTAAGGATAATTTGGTTAGGTTAGGTAAAGTTAGGTTAGGTTAGGTTAGGTTGGGGTGGATGTGTGGGTTAGGTTGGGGTGGGGTTAAACAATGTCACTTAGTGAGATGCAGTGTTTTTCACCTTTACAAGTTGGGAACTGCGATATCTAATGTGAAAGCGCTTGAAACCGTCGTAATGTTGTAGAAAGCAATGTAAAGTAGCGAGTAAAACGTTTTCTAACGATAGAAGTCCGAAGGTTATGTTAGGTTGAGTTATGTTAGTTTAAGCTAGGTAGCGTCGTGAGACCACCAAAAAGGACGTCATCTAACGAGATAGTGTTGTTTTATTGCATGTACGAAATTGCAATAGGTGAAATGTTGTGAAAGCACACAAAACGGCATGAACAAGCCAGGTACTGCGTGTTGTACCGTTACAAGTGCGAAACTGCTCTAATGTGATATTCTCGTTAAAGCGCATGCAAACATCGTGAAACCTTAAAGAACGATGTCATTTAGCGAGATACAGCATTCTGTACTGCAATAAGTTGGTGAAAAACTGTGAGATCATGCAAATATCGTAATTGTGAACGAAACAGTGTAATTGAGCGTAATTAGATACAAGTGCGAATGTTAGGTTAGGTTGAGATATCAACCGTCGTAAAACCGCATTAAACAATGTCACTTAGTGAGATGTAGTGTTTTTCAACACTACAAGTCGGGAACTACGATATCTAATAGGAAAGCGCATGAAACCGTCGTAATCTTGTAGAAAACATTGTAAAGCTGCGAGTAAAACGTTTTCTAACGACAGAAGTGCGAAGGTTAGGTTAGGTTAGGTTAGTTTAAGCTAGGTAACGTCGTGAAACTACCAAAAACGACGTCATCTAAAGAGATAGTGTTGTTTTATTGCGAGTATTAAACTGCGATAGGTGAAATGTTGTGAAAGCACACAAAACGGCATGAACAAGCCAAATACTGCGTGTTCTACCGTTACAAGTGCGAAACTGCTATGTTGTGATATTCTCGTTAAAGCGCATGCAAGCATCGTGAAACCTTAAAGAACAATGTCATTTAGCGAGATACAGCGTTCTGTACTGCAATAAGTTGGTGAAAAACTGTGAGGTTATGCAAATATCGTAATTGTGAACGAAACAGTGTAATAGAGCGTTTTTAGATTCAAGTGCGAATGTTAGGTTAGGTTAAGATATGAACCGTCGTAAAACCGCATTAAACAATGTCACTTAGTGAGATGCAGTGTTTTTCACCATTACAAGTCAGGAACTGCGATATCTAATGTGAAAGCGCTTGCAACCGTCGTTAGGTTAGGTTAGGTTAGGTTTGGTTAGGTTAGGTTAGGTTAGGTTACATTAGGTTAGGTTGGGTTGAGTTGGGTTAGGTTGGGTTAGGGTAGGTTAGGTTAGGTTACGTTAGGTTAGGTTAGGTTACGTTAGGTTAGGTTACGTTAGGTTAGGTTAGGTTAGGTAAGGATAATTCGGTTAGGTTAGGTAAGGTTAGGTTAGGTTAGGTTAGGTGGGTTGGGTGTTGTTGGGTTGGGTTGGGTTAGGTTTGGTTAGGTTAGGTTGGGTTGGGTTGGGTTAGGTTAGGTTAGGTTAGGTTAGGTAAGGTTAGGTTAGGTTAGGTTAGGTTACGTTAGGTTAAGGTATGAACCGTCGTAAAACCGCATTAAACAATGTCACTCAGTGAGATGCAGTGTTTTTCAACTTTACAAGTTGGGAACTGCGATATATAATGTGAAAGCGCTTGAAACCGTCGTAATGTTGTAGAAAGCAATGTAAAGTAGCGATTAAAACGTTTTCTAACGATAGAAGTCCGAAGGTTATGTTAGGTTGAGTTATGTTAGTTTAAGCTAGGTAGCGTCGTGAAACCACCAAAAACGACGTCATCTAACGAGATAGTGTTGTTTTATTGCGAGTACGAAACTGCGATAGGTGAAATGTTGTGAAAGCACACAAAACGTCATGAACAAGCCAAATACTGCGTGTTGTACCGTTACAAGTGCGAAACTTCTAGGTTGTGATATTCTCGTTAAAGCGCATGCAAGCATCGTGAAACCTTAAAGAACGATGTCATTTAGCAAGAGACAGCGTTCTGTACTGTAATAAGTTGGTGAAAAACTGTGAGGTCATGCAAATATCGTAATTGTGAACGAAACAGTGTAATAGAGTGTTTTGAGATACAAGCGCGAATGTTAGGTTAGGTTAAGATATGAACCGTCGTAAAACCGCAGTGAACAATGTCACTTTGTGAGATGCAGGTTTTTTCACCATTACAAGTCGGGAACTGCGATATCTAATGTGAAAGCGCTTGCAACCGTCGTTAGGTTAGGTTAGGTTAGGTTAGGTTAGGTTAGGTTTGGTTAGGTTAGGTTAGGTTAGGGTAGATTAGGTTAGGTTGGGTTGAGTTGGGTTAGGTTAGGTTACGTTGGGTTAGGTTAGGTTAGGTTAGGTTACGTTAGGTTAGGTTACGTTATGTTAGGTTAGGTTAGGTTAGGTAAGGATAATTTGGTTAGGTTAGGTAAGGATAATTTGGTTAGGATAGGTAAGGTTAGGTTAGGTTAGGTTAGGTTGGGGTGGGTGTTGTTGGGTTGGGTTGGGTTGGGTTAGGTTTGGTTAGGTTAGGTTAGGTTACGTTAGGTTAGGTTAGGTTAGGTTAGGTTACGTTAGGTTATGTTAGGTTAGGTTAGATCAGGTAAGGTTAGGTTACGTTAGAATAGGTTAGGTTAGGTTACGTTAGGTTAGGTTAGGTTAGGTTTGGTTAGGTTAGGTTAGGTTAGCTTAGGTTAGGTTAGGTTGGGTTGGGTTGGGATAGGTTGGGTTAGGTTAGGTTAGGTTAGGTTAGGTAGGGTTAGGTTAGTTTAGGTTAGGTTAGGTTAGGTTAGGTTGGGTTGGGTTGGGTTAGGTTAGGTAAGGTTAGGTTAGGTAAGGTTAGGTTAGGTTAGGTTACGTTAGGTTAAGGTATGAACCGTCGTAAATCCGCGTTAAACAATGTCACTTAGTGAGATGCAGTGTTTTTCACCTTTACATGTTGGGAACTGCGATATCTAATGTGAAAGCGCTTGAAACCGTCGTAATGTTGTAGAAAGCAATGTAAAGTAGCGAGTAAAACGTTTTCTAACGATAGAAGTCCGAAGGTTATGTTAGGTTGAGTTATGTTAGTTTAAGCTAGGTAGCGTCGTGAAACCACCAAAAACGACGTCATCTAACGAGATAGTGTTGTTTTATTGCGAGTACGAAACTGCGATAGGTGAAATGTTGTGAAAGCACACAAAACGTCATGAACAAGCCAAATACGGCGTGTTGTACCGTTACAAGTGCGAAACTGCTATGTTGTGACATTCTCGTTAAAAAGCATGCAAGCATCGTGAAACCTTAAAGAATGATGTCATTTAGCGAGAGACAGCGTTCTGTACTGTAATAAGTTGGTGAAAACTGTGAGGTCATGCAAATATCGTAATTGTGAACGAAACAGTGTAATAGAGCGTTTTGAGATACAAGCGCGAATGTTAGGTTAGGTCTAGATATGAACCGTCGTAAAACCGCATTGAACAATGTCACTTTGTGAGATGCAGGTTTTTTCACCATTACAAGTCGGGAACTGCGATATCTAATGTGAAAGTGCATGAAACCGTCGTAATGTTGTAGAGAGCATTGTAAAGTAGCGAGTAAAACGTTTTCTAACGATAGAAGTGCGAAGGTTATGTTAGGTTGAATTATGTTAGTTTAAGCTAGGTAGCGTCGTGAGACCACCAAAAAGGACGTCATCTAACGAGATAGTGTTGTTTTATTGCATGTACGAAATTGCAATAGGTGAAATGTTGTGAAAGCACACAAAACGGCATGAACAAGCCAGATACTGCGTGTTGTACCGTTACAAGTGCGAAACTGCTCTAATGTGATATTCTCGTTAAAGCGCATGCAAACATCGTGAAACCTTAAAGAACGATGTCATTTAGCGAGATACAGCGTTCTGTACTGCAATAAGTTGGTGAAAAACTGTGAGGTCATGCAAATATCGTAATTGTGAACGAAACAGTGTAAATGAGCGTAATTAGATACAAGTGCGAATGTTAGGTTAGGTTGAGATATCAACCGTCGTAAAACCGCATTAAACAATGTCACTTAGTGAGATGTAGTGTTTTTCAACATTACAAGTCGGGAACTACGATATCTAATAGGAAAGCGCATGAAACCGTCGTAATCTTGTAGAAAACATTGTAAAGCTGCGAGTAAAACGTTTTCTAACGACAGAAGTGCGAAGGTTAGGTTAAGATATGAACCGTCGTAAAACCGCATTAAACAACGTCACTTAGTGAGATGCAGTGTTTTTCACCATTACAAGTCGGGAACTGCGATATCTAATGTGAAAGCGCTTGCAACCGTCGTTAGGTTAGGTTAGGTTAGGTTAGGTTTGGTTAGGTTAGGTTAGGTTAGGTTAGATTAGGTTAGGTTGGGTTGAGTTGGGTTAGGTTAGGTTACGTTGGGTTAGGTTAGGTTAGGTTAGGTTACGTTAGGTTAGGTTACGTTAGGTTAGGTTAGGTTAGGTTAGGTAAGGATAATTTGGTTAGGTTAGGTAAGGATAATTTGGTTAGGTTAGGTAAGGTTAGGTTAGGTTAGGTTAGGTTGGGGTGGGTGTTGTTGGGTTGGGTTGGGTTGGGTTAGGTTTGGTTAGGTTAGGTTAGGTTACGTTAGGTTAGGTTAGGTTAGGTTACGTTAGGTTATGTTAGGTTAGGTTAGGTTACGTTAGGTTAGGTTAGATCAGGTAAGGTTAGGTTACGTTAGAATAGGTTAGGTTAGGTTACGTTAGGTTAGGTTAGGTTAG
This sequence comes from Rhipicephalus microplus, assembly GCF_043290135.1. Taxonomy (NCBI): domain Eukaryota; kingdom Metazoa; phylum Arthropoda; class Arachnida; order Ixodida; family Ixodidae; genus Rhipicephalus; species Rhipicephalus microplus. The sequence goes on along the minus strand of NW_027464585.1, from coordinate 56,599,310 downwards.
GTTAGGTTTGGTTAGGTTAGGTTAGGTTAGCTTAGATTAGGTTAGGTTGGGTTGGGTTGGGTTAGGTTGGGTTAGGTTAGGTTAGGTTAGGTTAGGTAGGGTTAGGTTAGTTTAGGTTAGGTTAGGTTAGGTTAGGTTGGGTTGGGTTGGGTTAGGTTAGGTTAGGTTAGGTTAGGTAAGGTTAGGTTAGGTTAGGTTAGGTTACGTTAGTTAAGGTATGAACCGTCGTAAATCCGCGTTAAACAATGTCACTTAGTGAGATGCAGTGTTTTTCACCTTTACATGTTGGGAACTGCGATATCTAATGTGAAAGCGCTTGAAACCGTCGTAATGTTGTAGAAAGCAATGTAAAGTAGCGAGTAAAACGTTTTCTAACGATAGAAGTCCGAAGGTTATGTTAGGTTGAGTTATGTTAGTTTAAGCTAGGTAGCGTCGTGAAACCACCAAAAACGACGTCATCTAACGAGATAGTGTTGTTTTATTGCGAGTACGAAACTGCGATAGGTGAAATGTTGTGAAAGCACACAAAACGTCATGAACAAGCCAAATACGGCGTGTTGTACCGTTACAAGTGCGAAACTGCTATGTTGTGACATTCTCGTTAAAGCGCATGCAAGCATCGTGAAACCTTAAAGAATGATGTCATTTAGCGAGAGACAGCGTTCTGTACTGTAATAAGTTGGTGAAAAACTGTGAGGTCATGCAAATATCGTAATTGTGAACGAAACAGTGTAATAGAGCGTTTTGAGATACAAGCGCGAATGTTAGGTTAGGTCAAGATATGAACCGTCGTAAAACCGCATTGAACAATGTCACTTTGTGAGATGCAGGTTTTTTCACCATTACAAGTCGGGAACTGCGATATCTAATGTGAAAGTGCATGAAACCGTCGTAATGTTGTAGAGAGCATTGTAAAGTAGCGAGTAAAACGTTTTCTAACGATAGAAGTGCGAAGGTTATGTTAGGTTGAATTATGTTAGTTTAAGCTAGGTAGCGTCGTGAGACCACCAAAAAGGACGTCATCTAACGAGATAGTGTTGTTTTATTGCATGTATGAAATTGCAATAGGTTAAATGTTGTGAAAGCACACAAAACGGCATGAACAAGCCAAATACGGCGTGTTGTACCGTTACAAGTGCGAAACTGCTATGTTGTGACATTCTCGTTAAAGCGCATGCAAGCATCGTGAAACCTTAAAGAACGATGTCATTTAGCGAGATACAGCGTTCTGTACTGCAATAAGTTGGTGAAAAACTGTGAGGTCATGCAAATATCGTAATTGTGAACGAAACAGTGTAATTGAGCGTAATTAGATACAAGTGCGAATGTTAGGTTAGGTTGAGATATCAACCGTCGTGAAACCGCATTAAACAATGTCACTTAGTGAGATGTAGTGTTTTTCAACATTACAAGTCGGGAACTACGATATCTAATAGGAAAGCGCATGAAACCGTCGTAATCTTGTAGAAAACATTGTAAAGCTGCGAGTAAAACGTTTTCTAACGACAGAAGTGCGAAGGTTAGGTTAGGTTAGGTTAGTTTAAGCTAGGTAACGTCGTGAAACTACCAAAAACGACGTCATCTAACGAGATAGTGTTGTTTTATTGCGAGTATTAAACTGCGATAGGTGAAATGTTGTGAAAGCACACAAAACGGCATGAACAAGCCAAATACTGCGTGTTCTACCGTTACAAGTGCGAAACTGCTATGTTGTGATATTCTCGTTAAAGCGCATGCAAGCATCGTGAAACCTTAAAGAACAATGTCATTTAGTGAGATACAGCGTTCTGTACTGCAATAAGTTGGTGAAAAACTGTGAGGTTATGCAAATATCGTAATTGTGAACGAAACAGTGTAATAGAGCGTTTTTAGATTCAAGTGCGAATGTTAGGTTAGGTTAAGATATGAACCGTCGTAAAACCGCATTAAACAATGTCACTTAGTGAGATGCAGTGTTTTTCACCATTACAAGTCAGGAACTGCGATATCTAATGTGAAAGCGCTTGCAACCGTCGTTAGGTTAGGTTAGGTTAGGTTAGGTTAGGTTTGGTTAGGTTAGATTAGGTTAGGTTGGGTTGAGTTGGGTTAGGTTGGGTTAGGGTAGGTTAGGTTAGGTTACGTTAGGTTAGGTTAGGTTACGTTAGGTTAGGTTACGTTAGGTTAGGTTAGGTTAGGTAAGGATAATTTGGTTAGGTTAGGTAAGGTTAGGTTAGGTTAGGTTGGGGTGGGTGTTGTTGGGTTGGGTTGGGTTGGGTTAGGTTTGGTTAGGTTAGGTTAGGTTACGTTAGGTTAGGTTAGGTTAGGTTAGGTTACGTTAGGTTATGTTAGGTTAGGTTAGATCAGGTAAGGTTAGGTTACGTTAGAATAGGTTAGGTTAGGTTACGTTAGGTTAGGTTAGGTTAGGTTTGGTTAGGTTAGGTTAGGTTAGCTTAGGTTAGGTTAGGTTGGGTTGGGTTGGGATAGGTTGGGTTAGGTTAGGTTAGGTTAGGTTAGGTAGGGTTAGGTTAGTTTAGGTTAGGTTAGGTTAGGTTAGGTTGGGTTGGGTTGGGTTAGGTTAGGTAAGGTTAGGTTAGGTAAGGTTAGGTTAGGTTAGGTTAGGTTACGTTAGGTTAAGGTATGAACCGTCGTAAATCCGCGTTAAACAATGTCACTTAGTGAGATGCAGTGTTTTTCACCTTTACATGTTGGGAACTGCGATATCTAATGTGAAAGCGCTTGAAACCGTCGTAATGTTGTAGAAAGCAATGTAAAGTAGCGAGTAAAACGTTTTCTAACGATAGAAGTCCGAAGGTTATGTTAGGTTGAGTTATGTTAGTTTAAGCTAGGTAGCGTCGTGAAACCACCAAAAACGACGTCATCTAACGAGATAGTGTTGTTTTATTGCGAGTACGAAACTGCGATAGGTGAAATGTTGTGAAAGCACACAAAACGTCATGAACAAGCCAAATACGGCGTGTTGTACCGTTACAAGTGCGAAACTGCTATGTTGTGACATTCTCGTTAAAAAGCATGCAAGCATCGTGAAACCTTAAAGAATGATGTCATTTAGCGAGAGACAGCGTTCTGTACTGTAATAAGTTGGTGAAAAACTGTGAGGTCATGCAAATATCGTAATTGTGAACGAAACAGTGTAATAGAGCGTTTTGAGATACAAGCGCGAATGTTAGGTTAGGTCAAGATATGAACCGTCGTAAAACCGCATTGAACAATGTCACTTTGTGAGATGCAGGTTTTTTCACCATTACAAGTCGGGAACTGCGATATCTAATGTGAAAGTGCATGAAACCGTCGTAATGTTGTAGAGAGCATTGTAAAGTAGCGAGTAAAACGTTTTCTAACGATAGAAGTGCGAAGGTTATGTTAGGTTGAATTATGTTAGTTTAAGCTAGGTAGCGTCGTGAGACCACCAAAAAGGACGTCATCTAACGAGATAGTGTTGTTTTATTGCATGTACGAAATTGCAATAGGTGAAATGTTGTGAAAGCACACAAAACGGCATGAACAAGCCAGATACTGCGTGTTGTACCGTTACAAGTGCGAAACTGCTCTAATGTGATATTCTCGTTAAAGCGCATGCAAACATCGTGAAACCTTAAAGAACGATGTCATTTAGCGAGATACAGCGTTCTGTACTGCAATAAGTTGGTGAAAAACTGTGAGGTCATGCAAATATCGTAATTGTGAACGAAACAGTGTAAATGAGCGTAATTAGATACAAGTGCGAATGTTAGGTTAGGTTGAGATATCAACCGTCGTAAAACCGCATTAAACAATGTCACTTAGTGAGATGTAGTGTTTTTCAACATTACAAGTCGGGAACTACGATATCTAATAGGAAAGCGCATGAAACCGTCGTAATCTTGTAGAAAACATTGTAAAGCTGCGAGTAAAACGTTTTCTAACGACAGAAGTGCGAAGGTTAGGTTAAGATATGAACCGTCGTAAAACCGCATTAAACAACGTCACTTAGTGAGATGCAGTGTTTTTCACCATTACAAGTCGGGAACTGCGATATCTAATGTGAAAGCGCTTGCAACCGTCGTTAGGTTAGGTTAGGTTTGGTTAGGTTAGGTTAGGTTAGGTTAGATTAGGTTAGGTTGGGTTGAGTTGGGTTAGGTTAGGTTACGTTGGGTTAGGTTAGGTTAGGTTAGGTTACGTTAGGTTAGGTTACGTTAGGTTAGGTAGGTTAGGTTAGGTAAGGATAATTTGGTTAGGTTAGGTAAGGATAATTTGGTTAGGTTAGGTAAGGTTAGGTTAGGTTAGGTTAGGTTGGCGTGGGTGTTGTTGGGTTGGGTTGGGTTGGGTTAGGTTTGGTTAGGTTAGGTTAGGTTACGTTAGGTTAGGTTAGGTTAGGTTAGGTTACGTTAGGTTATGTTAGGTTAGGTTAGGTTACGTTAGGTTAGGTTAGATCAGGTAAGGTTAGGTTACGTTAGAATAGGTTAGGTTAGGTTACGTTAGGTTAGGTTAGGTTAGGTTTGGTTAGGTTAGGTTAGGTTAGCTTAGGTTAGGTTAGGTTGGGTTGGGTTGGGATAGGTTGGGTTAGGTTAGGTTAGGTTAGGTTAGGTAGGGTTAGGTTAGTTTAGGTTAGGTTAGGTTAGGTTAGGTTGGGTTGGGTTGGGTTAGGTTAGGTAAGGTTAGGTTAGGTAAGGTTAGGTTAGGTTAGGTTAGGTAAGGTTAGGTTAGGTTAGGTTATGTTACGTTAGTTAAGGTATGAACCGTCGTAAATCCGCGTTAAACAATGTCACTTAGTGAGATGCAGTGTTTTTCACCTTTACATGTTGGGAACTGCGATATCTAATGTGAAAGCGCTTGAAACCGTCGTAATGTTGTAGAAAGCAATGTAAAGTAGCGAGTAAAACGTTTTCTAACGATAGAAGTCCGAAGGTTATGTTAGGTTGAGTTATGTTAGTTTAAGCTAGGTAGCGTCGTGAAACCACCAAAAACGACGTCATCTAACGAGATAGTGTTGTTTTATTGCGAGTACGAAACTGCGATAGGTGAAATGTTGTGAAAGCACACAAAACGTCATGAACAAGCCAAATACGGCGTGTTGTACCGTTACAAGTGCGAAACTGCTATGTTGTGACATTCTCGTTAAAGCGCATGCAAGCATCGTGAAACCTTAAAGAATGATGTCATTTAGCGAGAGACAGCGTTCTGTACTGTAATAAGTTGGTGAAAAACTGTGAGGTCATGCAAATATCGTAATTGTGAACGAAACAGTGTAATTGAGCGTAATTAGATACAAGTGCGAATGTTAGGTTAGGTTGAGATATCAACCGTCGTGAAACCGCATTAAACAATGTCACTTAGTGAGATGTAGTGTTTTTCAACATAACAAGTCGGGAACTACGATATCTAATAGGAAAGCGCATGAAACCGTCGTAATCTTGTAGAAAACATTGTAAAGCTGCGAGTAAAACGTTTTCTAACGACAGAAGTGCGAAGGTTAGGTTAGGTTAGGTTAGTTTAAGCTAGGTAACGTCGTGAAACTACCAAAAACGACGTCATCTAACGAGATAGTGTTGTTTTATTGCGAGTATTAAACTGCGATAGGTGAAATGTTGTGAAAGCACACAAAACGGCATGAACAAGCCAAATACTGCGTGTTCTACCGTTACAAGTGCGAAACTGCTATGTTGTGATATTCTCGTTAAAGCGCATGCAAGCATCGTGAAACCTTAAAGAACAATGTCATTTAGTGAGATACAGCGTTCTGTACTGCAATAAATTGGTGAAAAACTGTGAGGTTATGCAAATATCGTAATTGTGAACGAAACAGTGTAATAGAGCGTTTTTAGATTCAAGTGCGAATGTTAGGTTAGGTTAAGATATGAACCGTCGTAAAACCGCATTAAACAATGTCACTTAGTGAGATGCAGTGTTTTTCACCATTACAAGTCAGGAACTGCGATATCTAATGTGAAAGCGCTTGCAACCGTCGTTAGGTTAGGTTAGGTTAGGTTAGGTTAGGTTAGGTTTGGTTAGGTTAGATTAGGTTAGGTTGGGTTGAGTTGGGTTAGGTTGGGTTAGGGTAGGTTAGGTTAGGTTACGTTAGGTTAGGTTAGGTTACGTTAGGTTAGGTTACGTTAGGTTAGGTTAGGTTAGGTAAGGATAATTTGGTTAGGTTAGGTAAGGTTAGGTTAGGTTAGGTTGGGGTGGGTGTTGTTGGGTTGGGTTGGGTTGAGTTAGGTTTGGTTAGGTTAGGTTAGGTTACGTTAGGTTAGGTTAGGTTAGGTTACGTTAGGTTATGTTAGGTTAGGTTAGATCAGGTAAGGTTAGGTTACGTTAGAATAGGTTAGGTTAGGTTACGTTAGGTTAGGTTAGGTTAGGTTAGGTTAGGTTAGGTTAGGTTGGGTTGGGTTGGGTTAGGTTAGGTAAGGTTAGGTTAGGTAAGGTTAGGTTAGGTTAGGTTAGGTTACGTTAGGTTAAGGTATGAACCGTCGTAAATCCGCGTTAAACAATGTCACTTAGTGAGATGCAGTGTTTTTCACCTTTACATGTTGGGAACTGCGATATCTAATGTGAAAGCGCTTGAAACCGTCGTAATGTTGTAGAAAGCAATGTAAAGTAGCGAGTAAAACGTTTTCTAACGATAGAAGTCCGAAGGTTATGTTAGGTTGAGTTATGTTAGTTTAAGCTAGGTAGCGTCGTGAAACCACCAAAAACGACGTCATCTAACGAGATAGTGTTGTTTTATTGCGAGTACGAAACTGCGATAGGTGAAATGTTGTGAAAGCACACAAAACGTCATGAACAAGCCAAATACGGCGTGTTGTACCGTTACAAGTGCGAAACTGCTATGTTGTGACATTCTCGTTAAAAAGCATGCAAGCATCGTGAAACCTTAAAGAATGATGTCATTTAGCGAGAGACAGCGTTCTGTACTGTAATAAGTTGGTGAAAAACTGTGAGGTCATGCAAATATCGTAATTGTGAACGAAACAGTGTAATAGAGCGTTTTGAGATACAAGCGCGAATGTTAGGTTAGGTCAAGATATGAACCGTCGTAAAACCGCATTGAACAATGTCACTTTGTGAGATGCAGGTTTTTTCACCATTACAAGTCGGGAACTGCGATATCTAATGTGAAAGTGCATGAAACCGTCGTAATGTTGTAGAGAGCATTGGAAAGTAGCGAGTAAAACGTTTTCTAACGATAGAAGTGCGAAGGTTATGTTAGGTTGAATTATGTTAGTTTAAGCTAGGTAGCGTCGTGAGACCACCAAAAAGGACGTCATCTAACGAGATAGTGTTGTTTTATTGCATGTACGAAATTGCAATAGGTGAAATGTTGTGAAAGCACACAAAACGGCATGAACAAGCCAGATACTGCGTGTTGTACCGTTACAAGTGCGAAACTGCTCTAATGTGATATTCTCGTTAAAGCGCATGCAAACATCGTGAAACCTTAAAGAACGATGTCATTTAGCGAGATACAGCGTTCTGTACTGCAATAAGTTGGTGAAAAACTGTGAGGTCATGCAAATATCGTAATTGTGAACGAAACAGTGTAAATGAGCGTAATTAGATACAAGTGCGAATGTTAGGTTAGGTTGAGATATCAACCGTCGTAAAACCGCATTAAACAATGTCACTTAGTGAGATGTAGTGTTTTTCAACATTACAAGTCGGGAACTACGATATCTAATAGGAAAGCGCATGAAACCGTCGTAATCTTGTAGAAAACATTGTAAAGCTGCGAGTAAAACGTTTTCTAACGACAGAAGTGCGAAGGTTAGGTTAAGATATGAACCGTCGTAAAACCGCATTAAACAACGTCACTTAGTGAGATGCAGTGTTTTTCACCATTACAAGTCGGGAACTGCGATATCTAATGTGAAAGCGCTTGCAACCGTCGTTAGGTTAGGTTAGGTTTGGTTAGGTTAGGTTAGGTTAGGTTAGATTAGGTTAGGTTGGGTTGAGTTGGGTTAGGTTAGGTTACGTTGGGTTAGGTTAGGTTAGGTTAGGTTACGTTAGGTTAGGTTACGTTAGGTTAGGTAGGTTAGGTTAGGTAAGGATAATTTGGTTAGGTTAGGTAAGGATAATTTGGTTAGGTTAGGTAAGGTTAGGTTAGGTTAGGTTAGGTTGGGGTGGGTGTTGTTGGGTTGGGTTGGGTTGGGTTAGGTTTGGTTAGGTTAGGTTAGGTTACGTTAGGTTAGGTTAGGTTAGGTTAGGTTACGTTAGGTTATGTTAGGTTAGGTTAGGTTACGTTAGGTTAGGTTAGATCAGGTAAGGTTAGGTTACGTTAGAATAGGTTAGGTTAGGTTACGTTAGGTTAGGTTAGGTTAGGTTTGGTTAGGTTAGGTTAGGTTAGCTTAGATTAGGTTAGGTTGGGTTGGGTTGGGTTAGGTTGGGTTAGGTTAGGTTAGGTTAGGTTAGGTAGGGTTAGGTTAGTTTAGGTTAGGTTAGGTTAGGTTAGGTTGGGTTGGGTTGGGTTAGGTTAGGTTAGGTTAGGTTAGGTAAGGTTAGGTTAGGTTAGGTTAGGTTAGGTTACGTTAGTTAAGGTATGAACCGTCGTAAATCCGCGTTAAACAATGTCACTTAGTGAGATGCAGTGTTTTTCACCTTTACATGTTGGGAACTGCGATATCTAATGTGAAAGCGCTTGAAACCGTCGTAATGTTGTAGAAAGCAATGTAAAGTAGCGAGTAAAACGTTTTCTAACGATAGAAGTCCGAAGGTTATGTTAGGTTGAGTTATGTTAGTTTAAGCTAGGTAGCGTCGTGAAACCACCAAAAACGACGTCATCTAACGAGATAGTGTTGTTTTATTGCGAGTACGAAACTGCGATAGGTGAAATGTTGTGAAAGCACACAAAACGTCATGAACAAGCCAAATACGGCGTGTTGTACCGTTACAAGTGCGAAACTGCTATGTTGTGACATTCTCGTTAAAGCGCATGCAAGCATCGTGAAACCTTAAAGAATGATGTCATTTAGCGAGAGACAGCGTTCTGTACTGTAATAAGTTGGTGAAAAACTGTGAGGTCATGCAAATATCGTAATTGTGAACGAAACAGTGTAATAGAGCGTTTTGAGATACAAGCGCGAATGTTAGGTTAGGTCAAGATATGAACCGTCGTAAAACCGCATTGAACAATGTCACTTTGTGAGATGCAGGTTTTTTCACCATTACAAGTCGGGAACTGCGATATCTAATGTGAAAGTGCATGAAACCGTCGTAATGTTGTAGAGAGCATTGTAAAGTAGCGAGTAAAACGTTTTCTAACGATAGAAGTGCGAAGGTTATGTTAGGTTGAATTATGTTAGTTTAAGCTAGGTAGCGTCGTGAGACCACCAAAAAGGACGTCATCTAACGAGATAGTGTTGTTTTATTGCATGTACGAAATTGCAATAGGTGAAATGTTGTGAAAGCACACAAAACGGCATGAACAAGCCAAATACGGCGTGTTGTACCGTTACAAGTGCGAAACTGCTATGTTGTGACATTCTCGTTAAAGCGCATGCAAGCATCGTGAAACCTTAAAGAACGATGTCATTTAGCGAGATACAGCGTTCTGTACTGCAATAAATTGGTGAAAAACTGTGAGGTCATGCAAATATCGTAATTGTGAACGAAACAGTGTAATTGAGCGTAATTAGATACAAGTGCGAATGTTAGGTTAGGTTGAGATATCAACCGTCATAAAACCGCATTAAACAATGTCACTTAGTGAGATGTAGTGTTTTTCAACATTACAAGTCGGGAACTACGATATCTAATAGGAAAGCGCATGAAACCGTCGTAATCTTGTAGAAAACATTGTAAAGCTGCGAGTAAAACGTTTTCTAACGACAGAAGTGCGAAGGTTAGGTTAGGTTAGGTTAGTTTAAGCTAGGTAACGTCGTGAAACTACCAAAAACGACGTCATCTAACGAGATAGTGTTGTTTTATTGCGAGTATTAAACTGCGATAGGTGAAATGTTGTGAAAGCACACAAAACGGCATGAACAAGCCAAATACTGCGTGTTCTACCGTTACAAGTGCGAAACTGCTATGTTGTGATATTCTCGTTAAAGCGCATGCAAGCATCGTGAAACCTTAAAGAACAATGTCATTTAGTGAGATACAGCGTTCTGTACTGCAATAAGTTGGTGAAAAACTGTGAGGTTATGCAAATATCGTAATTGTGAACGAAACAGTGTAATAGAGCGTTTTTAGATTCAAGTGCGAATGTTAGGTTAGGTTAAGATATGAACCGTCATAAAACCGCATTAAACAATGTCACTTAGTGAGATGCAGTGTTTTTCACCATTACAAGTCAGGAACTGCGATATCTAATGTGAAAGCGCTTGCAACCGTCGTTAGGTTAGGTTAGGTTAGGTTAGGTTAGGTTTGGTTAGGTTAGATTAGGTTAGGTTGGGTTGAGTTGGGTTAGGTTGGGTTAGGGTAGGTTAGGTTAGGTTACGTTAGGTTAGGTTAGGTTACGTTAGGTTAGGTTACGTTAGGTTAGGTTAGGTTAGGTAAGGATAATTTGGTTAGGTTAGGTAAGGTTAGGTTAGGTTAGGTTAGGTGGGTTGGGTGTTGTTGGGTTGGGTTGGGTTAGGTTTGGTTAGGTTAGGTTGGGTTGGGTTGGGTTAGGTTAGGTTAGGTTAGGTAAGGTTAGGTTAGGTTAGGTTACGTTAGGTTAAGGTATGAACCGTCGTAAAACCGCATTAAACAATGTCACTTAGTGAGATGCAGTGTTTTTCACCTTTACAAGTTGGGAACTGCGATATCTAATGTGAAAGCGCTTGAAACCGTCGTAATGTTGTAGAAAGCAATGTAAAGTAGCGAGTAAAACGTTCTCTAACGATAGAAGTGCGAAGGTTATGTTAGGTTGAGTTATGTTAGTTTAAGCTAGGTAACGTCGTGAAACCACCAAAAACGACGTCATCTAACGAGATAGTGTTGTTTTATTGCGAGTACGAAACTGCGATAGTTGAAATGTTGTGAAAGCACACAAAACGGCATGAACAAGCCAAATACTGCGTGTTGTACCGTTACAAGTGCGAAACTGCTATGTTGTTATATTCTCGTCAAAGCGCATGCAAGCATCGTGAAACCTTAAAGAATGATGTCATTTAGCGAGAGACAGCGTTCTGTACTGTAATAAGTTGGTGAAAAACTGTGAGGTCATGCAAATATCGTAATTGTGAACGAAACAGTGTAATAGAGCGTTTTGAGATACAAGCGCGAATGTTGGGTTAGGTTAAGATATGAACCGTCGTAAAACCGCATTAAACAATGTCACTTTGTGAGATGCAGTGTTTTTTACCATTACAAGTCGGGAACATCGATATCTGATGTGAAAGCGCATGAAACCGTCGAAATGTTGTAGAGAGCATTGTAAAGTAGCGAGTAAACTGTTTTCTAACGATAGAAGTGCGAAGGTTATATTAGGTTGAGTTATGTTAGTTTAAGCTAGGTAGCGTCGTGAGACCACCAAAAAGGACGTCATCTAACGAGATAGTGTTGTTTTATTGCATGTACGAAATTGCAATAGGTGAAATGTTGTGAAAGCACACAAAACGGCATGAACAAGCCAGATACTGCGTGTTGTACCGTTACAAGTGCGAAACTGCTATGATGTGATATTCTCGTTAAAGCGCCTGCAAACATCGTGAAACCTTAAAGAACGAAGTCATTTAGCGAGATACAGCGTTCTGTACTGCAATAAGTTGGTGAAAAACTGTGAGGTTATGCAAATATCGTAATTGTGAACGAAACAGTGTAATAGAGCGTTTTTCAATACAAGTGCGAATCTTAAGTTAGGTTAAGATATGAACCGTCGTAAAACCGCATTAAACAATGTCACTTAGTGAGATGCAGTGTTTTTCACCATTACAAGTCGGGAACTGCGATATCTAATGTGAAAGCGCTTGCAAACGTCGTTAGGTTAGGTTAGGTTAGGTTAAGTTAGGTTAGGTTAGGTTAGGTTTGGTTAGGTTAGGTTAGGTTAGGTTATGTTAGGTAAGGTTTGGTTAGGTTAGGTTAGGTTAGGTTGGGTTAGGTTGGGTTAAGTAAGGTTAGGTTAGGTTGGGTTAGGTTAGGTTAGGTTAAGATATGAACCGCGCTAAAACCGCATTAAACAACGTCACTTAGTGAGATGCTGTGTTTTTCACCATTACAAGTCGGGAACTGCGATATCTAATGTGAAAGCGCATGAAACCGTCGTAATCTTGTAGAAAACATTGTAAAGTAGCGAATAAAACGTTTTCTAACGATAGAAGTGCGAAGGTTAGGTTAGTTTGAGCTAGGTAGCGTCGTGAAACCACCAAAAACGATGTCATCTAACGAGATAGTGTTGTTTTATTGCGAGTACGAAACTGCGATAGGTGAAATATTGTGAAAGCACACAAAATGGCATGAACTAGCCAGATACTGCGTCTTGTGCCGTTACAAGTGCGAAACTGCTTTTTGTGATATTCTCCTTAAAGCGCATGCAAGTATCGTGAAACCCTAAAGAACGATGTCATTTAGCGAGATACAGCGTTCTGTATTGTAATAAGTTGGTGAGAAACTGTGAGGTCAAGCAAATATCGTAATTGTGAACGAAACAGTGTAATAGAGCGTTTTTAGATACAAGTGCGAATGTTCGGTTAGGTTAAGATATGAACCGTCGTAAAACCGCAATAAACAATGTCACTTATGGAGATGCAGTGTTTTTCACCATTACAAGTCGGGAACTGCGATATCTAATGTGAAAGCGCTTGCAAACGTCGTTAGGTTAGGTTAGGTTAGGTTAGGTTACGTTAGGTTAGGTTAGGTTAGGTTTGGCTAGGTTAGGTTAGGTTAGGTTATGTTAGGTAAGGTTTGGTTAGGTTAGGTTAGGTTAGGTTGGGTTAGGTTGGGTTAGGTTGGGTTAAGTAAGGTTAGGTTAGGTTGGGTTAGGTTAGGTTAGGTTAGGTTAAGATATGAACCGCGCTAAAACCGCATTAAACAATGTCACTTAGTTAGATGTAGTGTTTTTCAACAATACAAGTCGGGAACTACGATATCTAATAGGAAAGCGCATGAAACCGTCGTAATCTTGTAGAAAACATTGTAAAGTTGCGAGTAAAACGTTTTCTAAGGATAGAAGTGCGAAGGTTAGGTTAGGTTAGGTTAGTTTAAGCTAGGTAGCGTCGTGAAACTACCAAAAACGAAATCATCTAACGAGATAGTGTTGTTTTATTGCGAGTACGAAACTGCGATAGGTGAAATGTTGTGAAAGCACACAAAACGGCATGAACAAGCCAAATACTGCGTGTTCTGCCGTTACAAGTGCGAAACTGCTATATTGTGATATTCTCGTTAAAGCGCATGCAAGCATCGTGAAACCTTAAAGAACAATGTCATTTAGCGAGATACAGCGTTCTGTACTGCAATAAGTTGGTGAAAAACTGTGAGGTTATGCAAATATCGTAATTGTGAACGAAACAGTGTAATAGAGCGTTTTTAGATACAAGTGTGAATGTTCGGTTAGGTTAAGATATGAACCGTCGTAAAACCGCATTAAACAATGTCACTTAGTGAGATGCAGTGTTTTTCACCATTACAAGTCGGGAACTGCGATATCTAATGTGAAAGCGCTTGCAACCGTCGTTAGGTTAGGTTAGGTTAGGTTAGGTTAGGTTTGGTTAGGTTAGGTTAGGTTAGGTTAGGTTAGATTAGGTTAGGTTGGGTTGAGTTGGGTTAGGTTAGGTTAGGTTAGGTTACGTTGGGTTAGGTTAGGTTAGGTTAGGTTACGTTAGGTTAGGTTAGGTTACGTTAGGTTAGGTTAGGTTAGGTTACGTTAGGTTAGGTTAGGTTAGGTATGGATAATTTGGTTAGGTTAGGTAAGGTTAGGTTAGGTTAGGTTAGGTTGGGGTGGGTGTTGTTGGGTTGGGTTAGGTTTGGTTAGGTTAGGTTACGTTACGTTAGGTTAGGTTAGGTTACGTTAGGTTATGTTAGGTTAGGTTAGGTTACGTTAGGTTATGTTAGATCAGGTAAGGTTAGGTTACGTTAGAATAGGTTAGGTTAGGTTACGTTAGGTTAGGTTAGGTTAGGTTTGGTTAGGTTAGGTTAGGTTAGCTTAGGGTTGGTTTGGTTGGGTTGGGTTGGGTTAGGTTAGGTTAGGTTAGGTTGGGTTAGGTTAGTTTAGGTTAGGTTAGGTTAGGTTAGGTTGGGTTGGGTTAGGTTAGGTTAGGTTAGGTAAGGTTAGGTTAAGTTAGGTTAGGTGACGTTAGGTTAAGGTATGAACCGTCGTAAAACCGCGTTAAACAATGTCACTTAGTGAGATGCAGTGTTTTTCACCTTTACAAGTTGGGAACTGCGATATCTAATGTGAAAGCGCGCTTGAAACCGTCGTAATGTTGTAGAAAGCAATGTAAAGTAGCGACTAAAACGTTTTCTAACGATAGAGGTCCGAGGGTTATGTTAGGTTGAGTTATGTTAGTTTAAGCTAGGTAGCGTCGTGAAACCACCAAAAACGACGTCATCTAACGAGATAGTGTTGTTTTATTGCGAGTACGAAACTGCGATAGGTGAAATGTTGTGAAAGCACACAAAACGTCATGAACAAGCCAAATACTGCGTGTTGTACCGTTACAAGTGCGAAACTGCTATGTTGTGATATTCTCGTTAAAGCGCATGCAAGCATCGTGAAACCTTAAAGAATGATGTCATTTAGCGAGAGACAGCGTTCTGTACTGTAATAAGTTGGTGAAAAACTGTGAGGTCATGCAAATATCGTAATTGTGAACGAAACAGTGTAATAGAGCGTTTTGAGATACAAGCGCGAATGTTAGGTAAGGTTAAGATATGAACCGTCGTAAAACCGCATTGAACAATGTCACTTTTTGAGATGCACGTTTTTTCACCATTTCAAGTCGGGAACTGCGATATCTAATGTGAAAGTGCATGAAACCGTCGTAATGTTGTAGAGAGCATTGTAAAGTAGCGAGTAAAACGTTTTCTAACGATAGAAGTGCGAAGGTTATGTTAGGTTGAATTATGTTAGTTTAAGCTAGGTAGCGTCGTGAGACCACCAAAAAGGACGTCATCTAACGAGATAGTGTTGTTTTATTGCATGTACGAAATTGCAATAGGTGAAATGTTGTGAAAGCACACAAAACGGCATGAACAAGCCAGATACTGCGTGTTGTACCGTTACAAGTGCGAAACTGCTCTAATGTGATATTCTCGTTAAAGCGTATGCAAACATCGTGAAACCTTAAAGAATGTGGTAAAGCCTTTGAACAGTGGGTCGTCCTCTTCAGCGCCTTCTAGTGGGTCGCCCTTTTCACAAGAAGAAGAGCAGCTCGCGCAGAGAGTCGATCCCCGCATTGACTGTCGCTGTCGTTAATCATCGCTGAGTGTCCGCCAATAAACCGCTTAACAATTTGGTGGAGAGTGCTGAGAGTGCTCTGCCCTTCAAACACCTTCGGTCCGCATTCGATGCCCTTGGAGCTTCGATCCCGTACCGTGCCTCCAACCATGCACCAAGACGCCGCCCAGCAAACGCTTCCTCCTGCGCCGACGCCATGTCCCGGTGTCCCCCGCATCCGCGACCCTCCTGTCTTCACCGGAGCGGATGGCACCGACGTCGAGGACTGGCTGGCCATGTACGAACGCGTGAGCATCCCCAACCATTGGGACGAGGCAGGTAAACTGGGCAACCTGTTTTTCTATCTCGCGGGTGTGGCCGGCATGTGGTACAACAACCACGCATCTGATTTCCCGACATGGTCCGCTTTTAAAACCGCTGTCGTCGACGTGTTCGGCCGCCCGGCCGTTCGTAAACTGCAAGCTGAACAGCGTTTACGTGAACGAGCCCAGCAGACCGGCGAGTCCTTCACGAGTTATATCGAGGACATCCTTGACTTGTGCAAGAAAGTCGACCTGAACATGTCAGAGGGTGACAAAATCACGCATGTTCTAAAAGGCATCTCCGATGATGCCTTCACCATGCTCCTGGCAAAGAACCCCCGCACTGTGGCAGAAGTCATCATGTTATGCTAAAGTTACGACGAGCTGCGGCGGCAGCGCTTGATGACCCGTCGACCGCCACCACGTGATGCTGATCTCGCGGCCTTGTCAGCAATTCCTGACCACGCAACCTTGCTCGCCGAAATCAAGTCGTTCGTGCGTGAGGAAGTTGCCCGCCAGGTCTCTCTACTGGCTTTTGCTTCCCCACAACATGCTCAACAGCCATCAGGTACACTTCTACCTCCGCTCCGCCGAGCCATTCAGCAAGAAATCGCGGAGGTCGTCCCTGAATACCACCAGCCGCCTCATGCATCTGTGCCACTCAGCTACGCCCAAGTTGTTGTAAGGCCGCCCCCACCGATTTCTGCAACTGTTCCCCTAAATTACACCGAAACCGTCGCGAGGCCTCAGGCCTTTGGAGAAACGGTCTCGCCTACATACGTCGGCGTCACCCACGTGCCCCGAGTGCCGCCTACCATGCACTCATATCAGCAGCCGGCTCGCCAATCGCGTTCTCCGACATGAATGCGACCCGCAAACCAATGGCGCACTGCTGACAATCGCCCCATCTGCTTTGCTTGTGGTTGCGTCGGTCATGTAGCACGCTATTGCAATCGTGTGCAGCAACCGCAGGTCGCCTCCAACTTCCCCAGCCAGTCAAGCCGCTCTTATGACCAACCGCCGCCTATGTCACCGTCGTCCCGTCCCGTTCCGTCTACCCGCCGTTCACCTTCTCCACAACGTCGCTCACTGTCGCCAATGCGGCCACGTCCACTCGAGGGCGACCAGGAAAACTAGTCGTCGCAGTCCACGAGGCAAGGGCTGCGACGCTGTCGAACTGCGGAAGCCCTCAGGAAAGCCCGTCAAACGTGATAGACGTGCTTGTGGATGGCGTTCGTGCATATGCCCTTGTTGATACTGGAGCCGCCGTATCCGTGATGGACGAAAAACTTAGCCGATTACTGCGCAAAGTGACCACGCCGCTTTGTGGGCTCTCCCTTCGTACAGCCAGCGCCCAAAGTATTCACCCTACGGCGATGTGCACAGCCCGCCTTATGATTCAGGACGTGATGTATGCGGTCGAAATCATCATAATTTCTTCATGCTCTCACGACGTCATCCTAGGATGGGATTTTCTCTCCCGCCACGACGCCGTCATTCATTGCGCACCAGCAGAAATAGAACTCACGCCATTCTCTTCTTTGACGCCGGCTGACAGTCCATCCGCTGCAAGCAAGTTACTCGTCAGAGACGACACTCAAGTGCCTGCAAACTCGTCCGTTGCGGTGTCGCTCTACTGCGCAAGCCTTTCTGACACCGCAGCACTCCTCTCGCCATCTCATCGTGTCTTCATAAAAAAAAGCTTGCTGGTTCCTTTCGCGATCGTGCAACTCACTCACGGCAGCACCACTATTTTTGTTGTGAACTCATCTCCGTACAGCGTTACGTTGGTGCGAGGGGAATGTCTCGGCAGCGTGGAACCCATCGAAGACGCGCAAGTTATGGATCAACCCGATGACATGCACTGCTCAAGTTCCTGTACGCTTGGTGCTGTTTCGAAATCTGCTTCATCATCCGATGATATATTCGGTCCCTGCATACCCGACGACCTTACGCAGGGCCAGCGTTCCCAGCTTTTGGACCTGTTGGAAGAATTCCGCTCTTCTTTCGATGTCGCTCAACCTTCTCTCGGCCGCACACCCACCGTTACGCATCGCATCGACACAGGCGCACAGCCACCGCTGCGGCAACGTCCATATCGCGTATCTCCCACAGAACGCCATGTAATCAACGAGCAAGTCGATGACATGCTTCGCCGCGATGTTATTCGCCCCTCTAGTAGCCCCTGGGCATCTCCTGTCGTTCTCGTCACGAAGAAGGACGGTTCTGTGCGGTTCTGTGTGGACTACCGACGCCTCAACAAGATCACTCGTAAGGACGTGTATCCACTACCGTGGGTAGATGACGCGATTGACAGCCTGCAAGGAGCAGAATTCTTTTCATCCCTCGATTTGCGCTCAGGGTACTGGCAAGTACCTATGGCTGAGGACGCTCGACCGAAGACCGCTTTTGTCACTCCCGACGGCTTGTACGAGTTCAACGTTATGCCGTTTGGGCTGTGCAATGCGCCCGCCACCTTTGAGCGCATGATGGATACAGTTCTGCGTGACCTAAAATGGCACACGTGCCTGTGCTACCTCGATGACGTCGTCGTTTTCGCTTCTGATTTCTCGACGCATCTTCAACGCCTTCGGCATGTTTTAACGCGTCTGAGCAACGCCAGTCTGCAACTGAACCTAAAGAAGTGCCAATTTGCAGCTCGGCAGCTGACAATACTCGGCTACGTCGTGTCCAAGGACGGAATTCTCCCTGATCCAGCCAAGCTTCGGGCCGTGACCGAGTTCCCCAAGCCGACATCTGTCAAGGAACTGCGCAGTTTCGTAGGACTGTGTTCCTACTTTCGGCGCTTCATTCGAAACTTCGCGACTATCATATCGCCGCTGACGAAGCTTCTCGGAAGTAACGGGCCTCTCCATTCGTGGTCATCACAGTGCGACGACGCTTTCAGAACACTTCGTCGTTTGTTGACGTCGCCTCCCATACTCCGCCACTACGACCCTACGGCCCCTACAGAGGTACACACGGATGCCAGTGGTGTCGGCCTCGGCGCTGTCCTTGCGCAGCGCAAACCAGGGTTCCCAGAATATGTCGTGGCGTACGCGAGCCGTACGCTTACTAAAGCCGAGACTAATTACACAGTCACCGAGAAGGAATGTTTGGCAATCGTCTGGGCCCTTGCAAAGTTCCGACCTTATTTGTATGGTCGCCCATTTGATGTCGTCACCGACCACCACGCACTATGCTGGTTGTCGTCATTGAAAGATCCCTCAGGCCGTCTCGCCCGGTGGGCACTTCGCCTGCAAGACTATGACATCCGCGTGCTATACCGCAATGGAAGGCAACATGCTGACGCCGACGCCCTGTCGCGCTCTCCCTTGCCTGACGACAATGCCAACAACTCAGTGTCTCACCTTGCCATTTCTTCGATTAGCATTCATGCCATTGCTACTGAACAGCGCAAGGATCAATGGATTGCCTCACTGATAGACTTGCTGACTGATCCATCCACTCCATCCACTCGCGCGTTGCGTCGTCAAGCCCACCATTTCGCGGTTCGCGACGACCTCCTCCACCGACGCAATTACAACGGTGACGGCCGCCAGTGGCTACTAGTCATACCTCGTAGTCTGCGCTCTGACATATGCGAATTCTTTCATTCTGATCCGCAATGTGCGCACTCCGGGGTATCGAAGACTTACAACCGCATTCGCCAACGGTACTTTTGGCGCGGCATGTACCACTACGTGCAGAAATTCGTTCGCTCCTGCATAGAATGTCAGCGCCGCAAAACTTCAACGCAACTGTCACCGGTAGGTCTGCAACCTCTACCTTGCCCTGCCAGGCCGTTTGGGCGCGATGGCATCGATTTGTATGGGCCACTTCCACTGACGTCAGCTGGTAACCGCTGGGCCATTGTTGCTGTGGACCACCTCACGCGATACGCCGAAACTGCCGCTCTCCCCGCGGCTACAGCGAGCGATGTGGCCTCCTTCCTGCTCCAACGATTCATGCTGCGACACGGTCCACCTCAGGAACTGCTCAGTGATCGAGGCCGCGTCTTCCTGTCTGAAGTCGTCGAAGCCATTCTCAAAGAGTGTAACGTTGTTCACCGCAAAACTGCTGCTTACCACCCGCAGACGAATGGCCTCACGGAACGCTTCAACCGTACGCTCGGCGACATGCTTTCCAAGTACGTTGCCGCCGATCGCACAAATTGGGATGACATTCTACCCTTCGTCACCTACGCATATAACACCGCCCCTCAAAGCACTACTGGCTTTTCACCTTTCTTTTTATTATATGGAAGGCACCCGTCGCACACCATCGACACTATACTTCCGTACAAGCCAGATCCGTCCGAATGGGCGCCTATTTCTGCTACAGCCAAGCTTGCTGAAGAGTGTCGAGAGCTTGCAAGGACATTTACAGCGCATGATCAAGAGCGGCAAAAAGTCAGTCGCGCTGACGCCAGCACTACTGCGCCCACGTTCCTCCCTGGAGCGCTCATCTGGCTCTCGATCCCTACTACTGCAACTGGCCTATCTTCAAAACTATTGCCCAAATACGAAGGCCCCTACCGTGTCGTCAAATGCACTTCCCCAGTCAACTACTTGATTGAACCCATCGAACCATCTTCGGACATGCGTCGTCGAGGACGCGACATTGTTAACGTGGAGCGCCTGAAGGCCTACCATGACCCGCTCATTGTAACCACCTGTTAGGTCGCCAGGCGGCTCCCTTTTCGTACCCGGGGTAGTTGTGGTAAAGCCTTTGAACAGTGGGTCGTCCTCTTCAGCGCCTTCTAGTGGGTCGCCCTTTTCACAAGAAGAAGAGCAGCTCGCGCAGAGAGTCGATCCCCGCATTGACTGTCGCTGTCGTTAATCATCGCTGAGTGTCCGCCAATAAACCGCTTAACAAGAACGATGTGATTTAGCGAGATACAGCGTTCTGTACTGCAATAAGTTGGTGAAAAACTGTGAGGTCATGCAAATATCGTAATTGTGAACGAAACACTGTAATTGAGCGTAATTAGATACAAGTGCGATTGTTAGGTTAGGTTGAGATATCAACCGTCGTAAAACCGCATTAAACAATGTCACTTAGTGAGATGTAGTGTTTTTCAACATTACAAGTCGGGAACTACGATATCTAATAGGAAAGCGCATGAAACCGTCGTAATCTTGTAGAAAACATTGTAAAGCTGCGAGTAAAACGTTTTCTAACGACAGAAGTGCGAAGGTTAGGTTAGGTTAGGTTAGTTTAAGCTAGGTAACGTCGTGAAACTACCAAAAACGACGTCATCTAACGAGATAGTGTTGTTTTATTGCGAGTATTAAACTGCGATAGGTGAATTGTTGTGAAAGCACACAAAACGGCATGAACAAGCCAAATACTGCGTGTTCTACCGTTACAAGTGCGAAACTGCTATGTTGTGATATTCTCGTTAAAGCGCATGCAAGCATCGTGAAACCTTAAAGAACAATGTCATTTAGTGAGATACAGCGTTCTGTACTGCAATAAGTTGGTGAAAAACTGTGAGGTTATGCAAATATCGTAATTGTGAACGAAACAGTGTAATAGAGCGTTTTTATATTCAAGTGCGAATGTTAGGTTAGGTTAAGATATGAACCGTCGTAAAACCGCATTAAACAATGTCACTTAGTGAGATGCAGTGTTTTTCACCATTACAAGTCAGGAACTGCGATATCTAATGTGAAAGCGCTTGCAACCGTCGTTAGGTTAGGTTAGGTTAGGTTAGGTTAGGTTAGGTTTGGTTAGGTTAGATTAGGTTAGGTTGGGTTGAGTTGGGTTAGGTTGGGTTAGGGTAGGTTAGGTTAGGTTACGTTAGGTTAGGTTAGGTTACGTTAGGTTAGGTTACGTTAGGTTAGGTTAGGTTAGGTAAGGATAATTTGGTTAGGTTAGGTAAGGTTAGGTTAGGTTAGGTTAGGTGGGTTGGGTGTTGTTGGGTTGGGTTGGGTTAGGTTTGGTTAGGTTAGGTTGGGTTGGGTTGGGTTAGGTTAGGTTAGGTTAGGTAAGGTTAGGTTAGGTTAGGTTACGTTAGGTTAAGGTATGAACCGTCGTAAAACCGCATTAAACAATGTCACTTAGTGAGATGCAGTGTTTTGCACCTTTACAAGTTGGGAACTGTGATATCTAATGTGAAAGCGCTTGAAACCGTCGTAATGTTGTAGAAAGCAATGTAAAGTAGCGAGTAAAACGTTTTCTAACGATAGAAGTGCGAAGGTTATGTTAGGTTGAGTTATGTTAGTTTAAGCTAGGTAACGTCGTGAAACCACCAAAAACGACGTCATTTAACGAGATAGTGTTGTTTTATTGCGAGTACGAAACTGCGATAGGTGAAATGTTGTGAAAGCACACAAAACGGCATGAACAAGCCAAATACTGCGTGTTGTACCGTTACACACAAGAGTGGAAGCTTGGGCTAGTTGGTGCGTATTCATATTTGCAAGGTGTTTCAGCGCGCGAACAAAGGAAAAAGGACAGGGTAGACAGAAAGAGCGCTGACTTCCAACTAACTTTATTTCGCAGAGTGGCAAGAATTTATACGTCTAAAAAGGAAGATTACAGAGCATAAATGTAAAAAATGTAAAAAACAAGCCCAATCTACACACCAGTAACAGCACGTGTGACAGGTCCTCTCATGCCTCACAGCCCAGCCAGGTAATCGCGTTCAGCCTGGGATAAGGCAACCGATGAAGTGCTTACGCATTTATCTCCTAGCACGTGTATTCTTTCTGCTTCGATAATTTCTCGGGTAAGTTGCTCCCTGTGCCTTGCCAATATAGAGCACTGATCAAAGAGGGGGGTGCACCCACAATCTCGGCAATGAATGCCAAGATGCCCTTGTACCGCATTGTGCACATTGTTTCTGTGTTCTCGCAGGCGGTCGTTTATGCACCTGCCGGTTTGGCCGACATAGACGCACCCACACGTCAGTGGAATTAAGTATACGACTCCCACTGCGCATGGGACGTAGCATGTCCTGTGCGCGACAGAGCACGCGGCAGAAGTTGCGCGAGGTGTATTTACACGTTTGCAAAGCTTCTGCAATTTTTCAGGTGCTGAAAAAACAACAAGAACGTTGGCGTCTCGAGCAATCTTTTTCAGCCTGTGTGAGATGTCGTGCACGTATGGTAGTACGACAGGCCGGCTCTTTCTGACGCTGTTGCGCTTATCTGGTTTGTTGCCTCGCTTCACGACAGTGACCAGCTTTTCCGCCACTGAAACTAGAACGTGTGCGGGGTAATCGGCTTTGCTGAGGCGCTCCACTTGTAGAGCAAAGCTGCGGTGTACCATGTGGGGGCAAGACTTCTTTAAGGCGTTGGCAAGGCAGAGGTTAGCAATGCCCCGCTTGACCAATTTTGAGTGAGCTGAGCCGAAAGGCAGAAGTGGCTTGCCGCTTCTTGGTTCATACATCCAGCAAACATGTCGGGGTTCTAGCAAAAGCTTCAAATCTAGAAATTTCAGGTTGTTATCAGTGGGTGATTCATACGTTAAAACTAATGGTTTCAGGCACTCTCGGAAAACAGTCAACACGTCAGAGGAAATGATCTGAAAATTTTGACTGTCACATTTAAACAACACTAAATAATCATCAACAAAACGGCAGACTTTAAAAACCACAGAGTCATCAAGTTTGTTTGACAAGACACGATCCTGATGTGCTAGAAATATGTCACTGAGAATGGGTGCCAAGCATGAACCAATACATACTCCACTCTTTTGTAAGTAGTTTTTTTCATCCCAAGATACAAAAGTGGCTTTCAAGTAGAAGCTGAGTAACTCTAATAGGCTGCTATTATGAATTCCAGTGCGCGTTTGGAACGCTGATGATCCGAAGTTGTCTATGGATTCCTCTACACATTTTAGTAGTTGATCGTGCGGCAAAGAGTAATACAAGTCCTTAATATCCACAGACATTGCCTGGAGTCCTGTGTTAGTTCGCCTAATAATGTCAATAACAGCGTCAGAGTTTTTTACCAAAAAAGGGTCGTCTATTGTTAAGTTTTTTAGCTGTTCTTGCAAGAAAAGTGCTACCGACTTTTGCCAGGTCCCCCTTTCTGTTACAATGACCCGCAAAGGGCAGTCAATTTTGTGCGTTTTCGCAGAAAAAAACAAGTCAAGGCTAAGCTTTTTGCAGCTATCTATTGCCTTTGAAAGCTTCTGAAGCCCCAGATCCCCGGCAAGAGTTTTCGCACGCTTCTTAAGCTTATTTAGACAAATTTTATCACACTCGTTGAAAAGAGACTGCATTGCCTGTGTGGCCTTCACCTTAAACATTGAACTAGGAAGAACCGCAAAACCACTCTCCTTGTCAGCCTGCAGAAGTGACAAGGAATGTGCCTTTAGGTACGCGACAGTGCCTCCTGTATTAACAACTTTGTTTGAGGACTTACATCTCGATAGCACCTGCACGCCTTGGGCAACACATCTATCACATTCAGAGTCAGGAGCACGACGAGCGACTTGCCTGACTAGAGTGAGGAGCTCGTGTGGTGTTCTTGAAGGTGCCACTGCGTACTTTGGTCCGAGGCTTAGGGTGTGCTTAACGTTGTCGGGAAGAAAAGCATCCCCGAGAACATGCACAAGGTCCCTAGCAGCTGGAGACTTCCTTGGTGTGATGGCCCGCAGGTAACTGAGCGTCTGACGCCACATGAACTCGACGTTTCGGTCAACGAGGCTTGAGAGTTCACGACACTTCTTTTGTTTAACTGCTGTGCGTTCGTTCCCTAGGATTCGTAGTTGCAGGGCTTGACGGTACAGGCGTGCTTGCCGAAGCCATTCTGAGCGTAGAATCTTGGAAACTCGTAAACCATGGCCAATCGAGGGAGTGAGGCCACCAAACAACGCCTTGACTTCGGGAAGAAGTATCTTTAGCCGGATGCAGTACGCCAAAGAGCGTGCGCGGCAAGCTGCCACACTGATTAGACTGACGAGAAGAGAAGGGCTTGTAGAAGAGGAGATATAGATGCCCGATGTACTAGAAATGTAACTCACAAGAGTGGAAGCTTGGGCTAGTTGGTGCGTATTCATATTTGCAAGGTGTTTCAGCGCGCGAACAAAGGAAAAAGGACAGGGTAGACAGAAAGAGCGCTGACTTCCAACTAACTTTATTTCGCAGAGTGGCAAGAATTTATACGTCTAAAAAGGAAGATTACAGAGCATAAATGTTGTTACTGGTGTGTAGATTGGGCTTGTTTTTTACATTTTTTACATTTATGCTCTGTAATCTTCCTTTTTAGACGTATAAATTCTTGCCACTCTGCGAAATAAAGTTAGTTGGAAGTCAGCGCTCTTTCTGTCTACCCTGTCCTTTTTCCTTTGTTCGCGCGCTGAAACACCTTGCAAATATGAATACGCACCAACTAGCCCAAGCTTCCACTCTTGTGAGTTACATTTCTAGTACATCGGGCATCTATATCTCCTCTTCTACAAGCCCTTCTCTTCTCGTCAGTCTAATCAGTGTGGCAGCTTGCCGCGCACGCTCTTTGACGTACTGCATCCGGCTAAAGATACTTCTTCCCGAAGTCAAGGCGTTGTTTGGTGGCCTCACTCCCTCGATTGGCCATGGTTTACGAGTTTCCAAGATTCTACGCTCAGAATGGCTTCGGCAAGCACGCCTGTACCGTCAAGCCCTGCAACTACGAATCCTAGGGAACGAACGCACAGCAGTTAAACAAAAGAAGTGTCGTGAACTCTCAAGCCTTGTTGACCGAAACGTCGAGTTCATGTGGCGTCAGACGCTCAGTTACCTGCGGGCCATCACACCAAGGAAGTCTCCAGCTGCTAGGGACCTTGTGCATGTTCTCGGGGATGCTTTTCTTCCCGACAACGTTAAGCACACCCTAAGCCTCGGACCAAAGTACGCAGTGGCACCTTCAAGAACACCACACGAGCTCCTCACTCTAGTCAGGCAAGTCGCTCGTCGTGCTCCTGACTCTGAATGTGATAGATGTGTTGCCCAAGGCGTGCAGGTGCTATCGAGATGTAAGTCCTCAAACAAAGTTGTTAATACAGGAGGCACTGTCGCGTACCTAAAGGCACATTCCTTGTCACTTCTGCAGGCTGACAAGGAGGGTGGTTTTGCGGTTCTTCCTAGTTCAATGTTTAAGGTGAAGGCCACACAGGCAATGCAGTCTCTTTTCAACGAGTGTGATAAAATTTGTCTAAATAAGCTTAAGAAGCGTGCGAAAACTCTTGCCGGGGATCTGGGGCTTCAGAAGCTTTCAAAGGCAATAGATAGCTGCAAAAAGCTTAGCCTTGACTTGTTTTTTTCTGCGAAAACGCACAAAATTGACTGCCCTTTGCGGGTCATTGTAACAGAAAGGGGGACCTGGCAAAAGTCGGTAGCACTTTTCTTGCAAGAACAGCTAAAAAACTTAACAATAGACGACCCTTTTTTGGTAAAAAACTCTGACGCTGTTATTGACATTATTAGGCGAACTAACACAGGACTCCAGGCAATGTCTGTGGATATTAAGGACTTGTATTACTCTTTGCCGCACGATCAACTACTAAAATGTGTAGAGGAATCCATAGACAACTTCGGATCATCAGCGTTCCAAACGCGCACTGGAATTCATAATAGCAGCCTATTAGAGTTACTCAGCTTCTACTTGAAAGCCACTTTTGTATCTTGGGATGAAAAAAACTACTTACAAAAGAGTGGAGTATGTATTGGTTCATGCTTGGCACCCATTCTCAGTGACATATTTCTAGCACATCAGGATCGTGTCTTGTCAAACAAACTTGATGACTCTGTGGTTTTTAAAGTCTGCCGTTTTGTTGATGATTATTTAGTGTTGTTTAAATGTGACAGTCAAAATTTTCAGATCATTTCCTCTGACGTGTTGACTGTTTTCCGAGAGTGCCTGAAACCATTAGTTTTAACGTATGAATCACCCACTGATAACAACCTGAAATTTCTAGATTTGAAGCTTTTGCTAGAACCCCGACATGTTTGCTGGATGTATGAACCAAGAAGCGGCAAGCCACTTCTGCCTTTCGGCTCAGCTCACTCAAAATTGGTCAAGCGGGGCATTGCTAACCTCTGCCTTGCCAACGCCTTAAAGAAGTCTTGCCCCCACATGGTACACCGCAGCTTTGCTCTACAAGTGGAGCGCCTCAGCAAAGCCGGTTACCCCGCACACGTTCTAGTTTCAGTGGCGGAAAAGCTGGTCACTGTCGTGAAGCGAGGCAACAAACCAGATAAGCGCAACAGCGTCAGAAAGAGCCGGCCTGTCGTACTACCATACGTGCACGACATCTCACACAGGCTGAAAAAGATTGCTCGAGACGCCAACGTTCTTGTTGTTTTTTCAGCACCTGAAAAATTGCAGAAGCTTTGCAAACGTGTAAATACACCTCGCGCAACTTCTGCCGCGTGCTCTGTCGCGCACAGGACATGCTACGTCCCATGCGCAGTGGGAGTCGTATACTTAATTCCACTGACGTGTGGGTGCGTCTATGTCGGCCAAACCGGCAGGTGCATAAACGACCGCCTGCGAGAACACAGAAACAATGTGCACAATGCGGTACAAGGGCATCTTGGCATTCATTGCCGAGATTGTGGGTGCACCCCCCTCTTTGATCAGTGCTCTATATTGGCAAGGCACAGGGAGCAACTTACCCGAGAAATTATCGAAGCAGAAAGAATACACGTGCTAGGAGATAAATGCGTAAGCACTTCATCGGTTGCCTTATCCCAGGCTGAACGCGATTACCTGGCTGGGCTGTGAGGCATGAGAGGACCTGTCACACGTGCTGTTACTGGTGTGTAGATTGGGCTTGTTTTTTACATTTTTTACATTTATGCTCTGTAATCTTCCTTTTTAGACGTATAAATTCTTGCCACTCTGCGAAATAAAGTTAGTTGGAAGTCAGCGCTCTTTCTGTCTACCCTGTCCTTTTTCCTTTGTTCGCGCGCTGAAACACCTTGCAAATATGAGTACCGTTACAAGTGCGAAACTGCTATATTGTGATATTCTCGTTAAAGCGCATGCAAGCATCGTGAAACCTTAAATAACAATGTCATTTAGCGAGATACAGCGTTCTGTACTGCAATAAGTTAGTGAAAAACTGTGAGGTTATGCAAATATCGTAATTGTGAACGAAACAGTGTAATAGAGCGTTTTTAGATACAAGTGCGAATGTTCGGTTAGGTTAAGATATGAACCGTCGTAAAACCGCATTAAACAATGTCACTTAGTGAGATGCAGTGTTTTTCACCATTACAAGTCGGGAACTGCGATATCTAATGTGAAAGCGCTTGCAACCGTCGTTAGGTTAGGTTAGGTTAGGTTAGGTTAGGTTAGGTTTGGTTAGGTTTGGTTAGGTTAGGTTAGATTAGGTTAGGTTGGGTTGAGTTGGGTTAGGTTAGGTTAGGTTAGGTTACGTTGGGTTAGGTTAGGTTAGGTTACGTTAGGTTAGGTTAGGTTAGGTTACGTTAGGTTATGTTAGGTTAGGTTAGGTTACGTTAGGTTAGGTTAGATCAGGTAAGGTTAGGTTACGTTAGAATAGGTTAGGTTAGGTTAGGTTACGTTAGGTTAGGTTTGGTTAGGTTAGGTTAGGTTAGCTTAGGTTAGGTTAGGTTGGGTTGGGTTGGGTTAGGTTAGGTTGGGTTAGGTTAGGTTAGGTTAGGTTGGGTTAGGTTAGGTTAGTTTAGGTTAGGTTAGGTTAGGTTAGGTTGGGTTGGGTTGGGTTAGGTTAGGTTAGGTTAGGTAAGGTTAGGTTAGGTTAGGTTAGGTTACGTTAGGTTAAGGTATGAACCGTCGTAAAACCGCATTAAACAATGTCACTTAGTGAGATGCAGTGTTTTGCACCTTTACAAGTTGGGAACTGTGATATCTAATGTGAAAGCGCTTGAAACCGTCGTAATGTTGTAGAAAGCAATGTAAAGTAGCGAGTAAAACGTTTTCTAACGATAGAAGTGCGAAGGTTATGTTAGGTTGAGTTATGTTAGTTTAAGCTAGGTAACGTCGTGAAACCACCAAAAACGACGTCATTTAACGAGATAGTGTTGTTTTATTGCGAGTACGAAACTGCGATAGGTGAAATGTTGTGAAAGCACACAAAACGGCATGAACAAGCCAAATACTGCGCGTTGTACCGTTACAAGTGCGAAACTGCTATGTTGTGATATTCTCGTCAAAGCGCATGCAAGCATCGTGAAACCTTAAAGAATGATGTCATTTAGCGAGAGACAGCGTTCTGTACTGTAATAAGTTGGTGAAAAACTGTGAGGTTATGCAAATATCGTAATTGTGAACGAAACAGTGTAATAGAGCGTTTTTCAATACAAGTGCGAATCTTGAGTTAGGTTAAGATATGAACCGTCGTAAAACCGCATTAAACAATGTCACTTAGTGAGATGCAGTGTTTTTCACCATTACAAGTCGGGAACTGCGATATCTAATGTGAAAGCACTTGCAAACGTCGTTAGGTTAGGTTAGGTTAGGTTAGGTTAGGTTAGTTTAGGTTAGGTTAGGTTGGGTTAAGTTTGGTTAGGTTAGGTTAGGTTATGTTAGGTAAGGTTTGGTTAGGTTAGGTTAGGTTAGGTTGGGTTAGGTTGGGTTAAGTAAGGTTAAGTTAGGTTGGGTTAGGTTAGGTTAGGTTAAGATATGAACCGCGCTAAAACCGCATTAAACAATGTCACTTAGTGAGATGCTGTGTTTTTCACCATTACAAGTCGGGAACTGCGATATCTAATGTGAAAGCGCATGAAACCGTCGTAATGTTGTAGAAAACATTGTAAAGTAGCGAATAAAACGTTTTCTAACGATAGAAGTGCGAAGGTTAGGTTAGTTTGAGCTAGGTAGCGTCGTGAAACCACCAAAAACGATGTCATCTAACGAGATAGTGTTGTTTTATTGCGAGTACGAAACTGCGATAGGTGAAATATTGTGAAAGCACACAAAATGGCATGAACTAGCCAGATACTGCGTCTTGTGCCGTTACAAGTGCGAAACTGCTTTATTGTGATATTCTCCTTAAAGCGCATGCAAGTATCGTGAAACCCTAAAGAACGATGTCATTTAGCGAGATACAGCGTTCTGTATTGTAATAAGTTGGTGAGAAACTGTGAGGTCAAGCAAATATCGTAATTGTGAACGAAACAGTGTAATAGAGCGTTTTTAGATACACGTGCGAATGTTCGGTTAGGTTAAGATATGAACCGTCGTAAAACCGCAATAAACAATGTCACTTATGGAGATGCAGTGTTTTTCACCATTACAAGTCGGGAACTGCGATATCTAATGTGAAAGCGCTTGCAAACGTCGTTGGGTTAGGTTAGGTTAGGTTAGGTTAGGTTAGGTTAGGTTTGGTTAGGTTAGGTTAGGTTAGGTTAGGTAAGGATAATTTGGTTAGGTTAGGTAAGGATAATTTGGTTAGGTTAGGTAAGGTTAGGTTAGGTTAGGTTAGGTTGGGGTGGGTGTTGTTGGGTTGGGTTGGGTTGGGTTAGGTTTGGTTAGGTTAGGTTAGGTTAGGTTAGGTTAGGTTAGGTTACGTTAGGTTATGTTAGGTTAGGTTAGGTTACGTTAGGTTAGGTTAGATCAGGTAAGGTTAGGTTACGTTAGAATAGGTTAGGTTAGGTTAGGTTACGTTAGGTTAGGTTTGGTTAGGTTAGGTTAGGTTAGCTTAGGTTAGGTTTGGTTAGGTTGGGTTGGGTTGGGTTAGGTTAGGTTGGGTTAGGTTAGGTTAGGTTAGGTTAGGTTAGGTTAGGTTAGGTTGGGTTGGGTTGGGTTAGGTTAGGTTAGGTTAGGTTAGGTTAGGTAAGGTTAGGTTAGGTTAGGTTAGGTTACGTTAGGTTAAGGTATGAACCGTCGTAAATCCGCGTTAAACAATGTCACTTAGTGGGATGCAGTGTTTTTCACCTTTACAAGTTGGGAACTGCGATATCTAATGTGAAAGCGCTTGAAACCGTCGTAATGTTGTAGAAAGCAATGTAAAGTAGCGAGTAAAACGTTTTCTAGCGATAGAAGTCCGAAGGTTATGTTAGGTTGAGTTATGTTAGTTTAAGCTAGGTAGCGTCGTGAAACCACCAAAAACGACGTCATCTAACGAGATAGTGTTGTTTTATTGCGAGTACGAAACTGCGATAGGCGAAATGTTGTGAAAGCACACAAAACGTCATGAACAAGCCAAATACGGCGTGTTGTACAGTTACAAGTGCGAAACTGCTATGTAGTGATATTCTCGTTAAAGCGCACGCAAGCATCGTGAAACCTTAAAGAATGATGTCATTTAGCGAGAGACAGCGTTCTGTACTGTAATAAGTTGGTGAAAAACTGTGAGGTCATGCAAATATCGTAATTGTGAACGAAACAGTGTAATAGAGCGTTTTGAGATACAAGCGCGAATGTTAGGTTAGGTCAAGATATGAACCGTCGTAAAACCGCATTGAACAATGTCACTTTGTGAGATGCAGGTTTTTTCACCATTACAAGTCGGGAACTGCGATATCTAATGTGAAAGTGCATGAAACCGTCGTAATGTTGTAGAGAGCATTGTAAAGTAGCGAGTAAAACGTTTTCTAACGATTGAAGTGCGAAGGTTATGTTAGGTTGAATTATGTTAGTTTAAGCTAGGTAGCGTCGTGAGACCACCAAAAAGGACGTCATCTAACGAGATAGTGTTGTTTTATTGCATGTACGAAATTGCAATAGGTGAAATGTTGTGAAAGCACACAAAACGGCATGAACAAGCCAGATACTGCGTGTTGTACCGTTACAAGTGCGAAACTGCTCTAATGTAATGTTCTCGTTAAAGCGCATGCAAACATCGTGAAACCTTAAAGAACGATGTCATTTAGCGAGATACAGCGTTCTGTACTGCAATAAGTTGGTGAAAAACTGTGAGATCATGCAAATATCGTAATTGTGAACGAAACAGTGTAACTGAGCGTAATTAGATACAAGTGCGAATGTTAGGTTAGGTTGAGATATCAACCGTCGTAAAACCGCATTAAACAATGTCACTTAGTGAGATGTAGTGTTTTTCAACATTACAAGTCGGGAACTACGATATCTAATAGGAAAGCGCATGAAACCGTCGTAATCTTGTAGAAAACATTGTAAAGCTGCGAGTAAAACGTTTTCTAACGACAGAAGTGCGAAGGTTAGGTTAGGTTAGGTTAGTTTAAGCTAGGTAACGTCGTGAAACTACCAAAAACGACGTCATCTAACGAGATAGTGTTGTTTTATTGCGAGTATTAAACTGCGATAGGTGAAATGTTGTAAAGCACACAAAACGGCATGAACAAGCCAAATACTGCGTGTTCTACCGTTACAAGTGCGAAACTGCTATGTTGTGATATTCTCGTTAAAGCGCATGCAAGCATCGTGAAACCTTAAAGAACAATGTCATTTAGCGAGATACAGCGTTCTGTACTGATATAAGTTGGTGAAAAACTGTGAGGTTATGCAAATATTGTAATTGTGAACGAAACAGTGTAATAGAGCGTTTTTAGATTCAAGTGCGAATGTTAGGTTAGGTTAAGATATGAACCGTCGTAAAACCGCATTAAACAATGTCACTTAGTGAGATGCAGTGTTTTTCACCATTACAAGTCAGGAACTGCGATATCTAATGTGAAAGCGCTTGCAACCGTCGTTAGGTTAGGTTAGGTTAGGTTAGGTTAGGTTTGGTTAGGTTAGGTTAGGTTAGGTTAGGTTAGGTTAGATTAGGTTAGGTTGGGTTGAGTTGGGTTAGGTTGGGTTAGGGTAGGTTAGGTTAGGTTACGTTAGGTTAGGTTAGGTTACGTTAGGTTAGGTTACGTTAGGTTAGGTTAGGTTAGGTAAGGATAATTTGGTTAGGTTAGGTAAGGTTAGGTTAGGTTAGGTTAGGTGGGTTGGGTGTTGTTGGGTTGGGTTGGGTTAGGTTTGGTTAGGTTAGGTTGGGTTGGGTTGGGTTAGGTTAGGTTAGGTTAGGTAAGGTAAGGTTAGGTTAGGTTAGGTTAGGTTAGGTTACGTTAGGTTAAGGTATGAACCGTCGTAAAACCGCATTAAACAATGTCACTTAGTGAGATGCAGTGTTTTTCACCTTTACAAGTTGGGAACTGCGATATCTAATGTGAAAGCGCTTGAAACTGTCGTAATGTTGTAGAAAGCAATGTAAAGTAGCGAGTAAAACGTTTTCTAACGATAGAAGTGCGAAGGTTATGTTAGTTTAAGCTAGGTAACGTCGTGAAACCACCAAAAACGACGTCATCTAAGGAGATAGTGTTGTTTTATTGCGAGTACGAAACTGCGATAGGTGAAATGTTGTGAAAGCACACAAAACGGCATGAACAAGCCAAATACTGCGTGTTGTACCATTACAAGTGCGAAACTGCTATGTTGTGATATTCTCGTTAAAGCGCATGCAAGCATCGTGAAACCTTAAAGAATGATGGCATTTAGCGAGAGACAGCGTTCTGTACTGTAATAAGTTGGTGAAAAACTGTGAGTTCATGCAAATATCGTAATTGTGAACGAAACAGTGTAATAGAGCGTTTTGAGATACAAGCGCGAACGTTAGGTTAGGTTAAGATATGAACCGTCGTAAAACCGCATGAAACAATGTCACTAAGTGAGATGCAGTGTTTTACACCATTACAAGTCGGGAACTGCGATATCTATTGTGAAAGCGCATGAAACTGTCGTAATGTTGTAGAGAGCATTGTAAAGTAGCGAGTAAAACGTTTTCTAACGATAGAAGTGCGAAGGTAATATTAGGTTGAGTTATGTTAGTTTAAGCTATGTAGCGTCGTGAGACCACCAAAAAGGACGTCATCTAACGAGATAGTGTTGTTTTATTGCATGTACGAAACTGCAATAGGTGAAATGTTGTGAAAGTACACAAAACGGCATGAACAAGCCAGATACTGCGTGTTGTACCGTTACAAGTGCGAAACTGCTATAATGTGATATTCTCGTTAAAGCGCATGCAAGCATCGTGAAACCTTAAAGAACGATGTCATTTAGCGAGATACAGCGTTCTGTACTGCAATAAGTTGGTGAAAAACTGAGGTTATGCAAATATCGTAATTGTGAACGAAACAGTGTAATAGAGCGTTTTTCAATGCAAGTGCGAATCTTAAGTTAGGTTAAGATATGAACCGTCGTAAAACCGCATTAAACAATGTCACTTAGTGAGATGCAGTGTTTTTCACCATTACAAGTCGGGAACTGCGATATCTAATGTGAAAGCGCTTGCAAACGTCGTTAGGTTAGGTTAGGTTACGTTAGGTTAGGTTAGGTTTGGTTAGGTTAGGTTAGGTTAGGTTATGTTAGGTAAGGTTTGGTTAGGTTAGGTTAGGTTAGGTTGGGTTAGGTTGGGTTAAGTAAGGTTAGGTTAGGTTGGGTTAGGTTAGGTTAGGTTAGGTTAAGATATGAACCGCGCTAAAACCGCATTAAACAATGTCACTTAGTTAGATGTAGTGTTTTTCAACATTACAAGTCGGGAACTACGATATCTAATAGGAAAGCGCATGAAACCGTCGTAATCTTGTAGAAAACATTGTAAAGTTGCGAGTAAAACGTTTTCTAACGATAGAAGTGCGGAGGTTAGGTTAGGTTAGATTAGTTTAAGCTAGGTAACGTCGTGAAACTACCAAAAACGACGTCATCTAACGAGATAGTGTTGTTTTATTGCGAGTATTAAACTGCGATAGGTGAAATGTTGTAAAGCACACAAAACGGCATGAACAAGCCAAATACTGCGTGTTCTACCGTTACAAGTGCGAAACTGCTATGTTGTGATATTCTCGTTAAAGCGCATGCAAGCATCGTGAAACCTTAAAGAACAATGTCATTTAGCGAGATACAGCGTTCTGTACTGATATAAGTTGGTGAAAAACTGTGAGGTTATGCAAATATTGTAATTGTGAACGAAACAGTGTAATAGAGCGTTTTTAGATTCAAGTGCGAATGTTAGGTTAGGTTAAGATATGAACCGTCGTAAAACCGCATTAAACAATGTCACTTAGTGAGATGCAGTGTTTTTCACCATTACAAGTCAGGAACTGCGATATCTAATGTGAAAGCGCTTGCAACCGTCGTTAGGTTAGGTTAGGTTAGGTTAGGTTTGGTTAGGTTAGGTTAGGTTAGGTTAGGTTAGGTTAGATTAGGTTAGGTTGGGTTGAGTTGGGTTAGGTTGGGTTAGGGTAGGTTAGGTTAGGTTACGTTAGGTTAGGTTAGGTTACGTTAGGTTAGGTTACGTTAGGTTAGGTTAGGTTAGGTAAGGATAATTTGGTTAGGTTAGGTAAGGTTAGGTTAGGTTAGGTTAGGTGGGTTGGGTGTTGTTGGGTTGGGTTGGGTTAGGTTTGGTTAGGTTAGGTTGGGTTGGGTTGGGTTAGGTTAGGTTAGGTTAGGTAAGGTAAGGTTAGGTTAGGTTAGGTTAGGTTAGGTTACGTTAGGTTAAGGTATGAACCGTCGTAAAACCGCATTAAACAATGTCAATTAGTGAGATGCAGTGTTTTTCACCTTTACAAGTTGGGAACTGCGATATCTAATGTGAAAGCGCTTGAAACTGTCGTAATGTTGTAGAAAGCAATGTAAAGTAGCGAGTAAAACGTTTTCTAACGATAGAAGTGCGAAGGTTATGTTAGTTTAAGCTAGGTAACGTCGTGAAACCACCAAAAACGACGTCATCTAAGGAGATAGTGTTGTTTTATTGCGAGTACGAAACTGCGATAGGTGAAATGTTGTGAAAGCACACAAAACGGCATGAACAAGCCAAATACTGCGTGTTGTACCGTTACAAGTGCGAAACTGCTATGTTGTGATATTCTCGTTAAAGCGCATGCAAGCATCGTGAAACCTTAAAGAATGATGGCATTTAGCGAGAGACAGCGTTCTGTACTGTAATAAGTTGGTGAAAAACTGTGAGTTCATGCAAATATCGTAATTGTGAACGAAACAGTGTAATAGAGCGTTTTGAGATACAAGCGCGAACGTTAGGTTAGGTTAAGATATGAACCGTCGTAAAACCGCATGAAACAATGTCACTAAGTGAGATGCAGTGTTTTACACCATTACAAGTCGGGAACTGCGATATCTATTGTGAAAGCGCATGAAACTGTCGTAATGTTGTAGAGAGCATTGTAAAGTAGCGAGTAAAACGTTTTCTAACGATAGAAGTGCGAAGGTAATATTAGGTTGAGTTATGTTAGTTTAAGCTATGTAGCGTCGTGAGACCACCAAAAAGGACGTCATCTAACGAGATAGTGTTGTTTTATTGCATGTACGAAACTGCAATAGGTGAAATGTTGTGAAAGTACACAAAACGGCATGAACAAGCCAGATACTGCGTGTTGTACCGTTACAAGTGCGAAACTGCTATAATGTGATATTCTCGTTAAAGCGCATGCAAGCATCGTGAAACCTTAAAGAACGATGTCATTTAGCGAGATACAGCGTTCTGTACTGCAATAAGTTGGTGAAAAACTGAGGTTATGCAAATATCGTAATTGTGAACGAAACAGTGTAATAGAGCGTTTTTCAATGCAAGTGCGAATCTTAAGTTAGGTTAAGATATGAACCGTCGTAAAACCGCATTAAACAATGTCACTTAGTGAGATGCAGTGTTTTTCACCATTACAAGTCGGGAACTGCGATATCTAATGTGAAAGCGCTTGCAAACGTCGTTAGGTTAGGTTAGGTTACGTTAGGTTAGGTTAGGTTTGGTTAGGTTAGGTTAGGTTAGGTTAGGTTATGTTAGGTAAGGTTTGGTTAGGTTAGGTTAGGTTAGGTTGGGTTAGGTTGGGTTAAGTAAGGTTAGGTTAGGTTGGGTTAGGTTAGGTTAGGTTAGGTTAAGATATGAACCGCGCTAAAACCGCATTAAACAATGTCACTTAGTTAGATGTAGTGTTTTTCAACATTACAAGTCGGGAACTACGATATCTAATAGGAAAGCGCATGAAACCGTCGTAATCTTGTAGAAAACATTGTAAAGTTGCGAGTAAAACGTTTTCTAACGATAGAAGTGCGGAGGTTAGGTTAGGTTAGATTAGTTTAAGCTAGGTAGCGTCGTGAAACTACCAAAAACGACGTCATCTAACGAGATAGTGTTGTTTTATTGCGAGTATTAAACTGCGATAGGTGAAATGTTGTGAAAGCACACAAAACGGCATGAACAAGCCAAATACTGCGTGTTCTACCGTTACAAGTGGGAAACTGCTATGTTGTGATATTCTCGTTAAAGCGCATGCAAGCATCGTGAAACCTTAAAGAACAATGTCATTTAGCGAGATACAGCGTTCTGTACTGATATAAGTTGGTGAAAAACTGTGAGGTTATGCAAATATTGTAATTGTGAACGAAACAGTGTAATAGAGCGTTTTTAGATTCAAGTGCGAATGTTAGGTTAGGTTAAGATATGAACCGTCGTAAAACCGCATTAAACAATGTCACTTAGTGAGATGCAGTGTTTTTCACCATTACAAGTCGGGAACTGCGATATCTAATGTGAAAGCGCTTGCAACCGTCGTTAGGTTAGGTTAGGTTAGGTTAGATTAGGTTAGGTTACGTTAGGTTAGGTTAGGTTAGGTAAGGATAATTTGGTTAGGTTAGGTAAGGTTAGGTCAGGTTAGGTTAGGTTGGGGTGGGTGTTGTTGGGTTGGGTTGGGTTGGGTTAGGTTTGGTTAGGTTAGGTTACGTTACGTTAGGTTAGGTTAGGTTAGGTTACGTTAGGTTATGTTAGGTTAGGTTAGGTTACGTTAGGTTAGGTTAGATCAGGTAAGGTTAGGTTACGTTAGAATAGGTTAGGTTAGGTTACGTTAGGTTAGGTTAGGTTAGGTTTGGTTAGGTTAGGTTAGGTTAGCTTAGGGTTGGTTTGGCTGGGTTGGGTTGGGTTGGGTTAGGTTGGGTTAGGTTAGGTTAGTTTAGGTTAGGTTAGGTTGGGTTAGGTTAGTTTAGGTTAGGTTAGGTTAGGTTAGCTTGGGTTGGGTTGGGTTAGGTTAGGTTAGGTTAGGTAAGGTTAGGTTAAGTTAGGTTAGGTGACGTTAGGTTAAGGTATGAACCGTCGTAAAACCGCGTTAAACAATGTCACTTAGTGAGATGCAGTGTTTTTCACCTTTACAAGTTGGGAACTGCGATATCTAATGTGAAAGCGCTTGAAACCGTCGTAATGTTGTAGAAAGCAATGTAAAGTAGCGAGTAAAACGTTTTCTAACGATCGAAGTCCGAGGGTTATGTTAGGTTGAGTTATGTTAGTTAAGCTAGGTAGCGTCGTGAAACCACCAAAAACGACGTCATCTAACGAGATAGTGTTGTTTTATTGCGAGTACGAAACTGCGATAGGTGAAATGTTGTGAAAGCACACAAAACGTCATGAACAAGCCAAATACTGCGTGTTGTACCGTTACAAGTGCGAAACTGCTATGTTGTGATATTCTCGTTAAAGCGCATGCAAGCATCGTGAAACCTTAAAGAATGATGTCATTTAGCGAGAGACAGCGTTCTGTACTGTAATAAGTTGGTGAAAAACTGTGAGGTCATGCAAATATCGTAATTGTGAACGAAACAGTGTAATAGAGCGTTTTGAGATACAAGCGCGAATGTTAGGTAAGGTTAAGATATGAACCGTCGTAAAACCGCATTGAACAATGTCACTTTGTGAGATGCAGGTTTTTTCACCATTACAAGTCGGGAACTGCGATATCTAATGTGAAAGTGCATGAAACCGTCGTAATATTGTAGAGAGCATTGTAAAGTGGCGAGTAAAACGTTTTCTAACGATAGAAGTGCGAAGGTTAAGTCAGGTTGAATTATGTTAGTTTAAGCTAGGTAGCGTCGTGAAACCACCAAAAAAGACATCATCTAACGAGATATAATTGTTTTATTTCATGTACGAAACTGCAATAGGTGAAATCTTGTGAAAGCACACAAAACGGCATGAACAAGCCAAATACTGCGTGTTCTACCGTTACAAGTGCGAAACTGCTATATTGTGATATTCTCGTTAAAGCGCATGCAAGCATCGTGAAACCTTAAATAACAATGTCATTTAGCGAGATACAGCGTTCTGTACTGCAATAAGTTAGTGAAAAACTGTGAGGTTATGCAAATATCGTAATTGTGAACGAAACAGTGTAATAGAGCGTTTTTAGATACAAGTGCCAATGTTCGGTTAGGTTAAGATATCAACCGTCGTAAAACCGCATTAAACAATGTCACTTAGTGAGATGCAGTGTTTTTCACCATTACAAGTCGGGAACTGCGATATCTAATGTGAAAGCGCTTGCAACCGTCGTTAGGTTAGGTTAGGTTAGGTTAGGTTAGGTTTGGTTAGGTTAGGTTAGGTTAGGTTAGATTAGGTTAGGTTGGGTTGAGTTGGGTTAGGTTAGGTTAGGTTACGTTAGGTTAGGTTAGGTTAGGTTACGTTAGGTTATGTTAGGTTAGGTTAGGTTACGTTAGGTTAGGTTAGATCAGGTAAGGTTAGGTTACGTTAGAATAGGTTAGGTTAGGTTAGGTTACGTTAGGTTAGGTTTGGTTAGGTTAGGTTAGGTTAGCTTAGGTTAGGTTAGGTTAGGTTGGGTTGGGTTGGGTTAGGTTGGGTTAGGTTAGGTTAGGTTAGGTTAGGTTGGGTTAGGTTAGTTTAGGTTAGGTTAGGTTGAGTTGGGTTTGGTTAGGTTAGGTTAGGTTAGGTAAGGTTAGGTTAGGTTAGGTTAG
Organism: Rhipicephalus microplus; assembly: GCF_043290135.1. Classification (NCBI taxonomy): domain Eukaryota; kingdom Metazoa; phylum Arthropoda; class Arachnida; order Ixodida; family Ixodidae; genus Rhipicephalus; species Rhipicephalus microplus. The sequence goes on along the minus strand of NW_027464585.1, from coordinate 56,560,083 downwards.
GTTACGTTAGGTTAAGGTATGAACCGTCGTAAATCCGCGTTAAACAATGTCACTTAGTGAGATGCAGTGTTTTTCACCTTTACAAGTTGGGAACTGCGATATCTAATGTGAAAGCGCTTGAAACCGTCGTAATGTTGTAGAAAGCAATGTAAAGTAGCGAGTAAAACGTTTTCTAACGATAGAAGTCCGAAGGTTATGTCAGGTTGAGATATGTTAGTTTAAGCTAGGTAGCGTCGTGAAACCACCAAAAACGACGTCACCTAACGAGATAGTGTTGTTTTATTGCGAGTACGAAACTGCGATAGGTGAAATGTTGTGAAAGCACACAAAACGTCATGAACAAGCCAAATACGGCGTGTTGTACCGTTACAAGTGCGAAACTGCTATGTTGTGATATTCTCGTTAAAGCGCATGCAAGCATTGTGAAACCTTAAAGAATGATGTCATTTAGCGAGAGACAGCGTTCTGTACTGTAATAAGTTGGTGAAAAACTGTGAGGTCATGCAAATATCGTAATTGTGAACGAAACAGTGTAATAGAGCGTTTTGAGATACAAGCGCGAATGTTAGGTTAGGTCAAGATATGAACCGTCGTAAAACCGCATTGAACAATGTCACTTTGTGAGATGCAGGTTTTTTCACCATTACAAGTCGGGAACTGCGATATCTAATGTGAAAGTGCATGAAACCGTCGTAATGTTGTAGAGAGCATTGTAAAGTAGCGAGTAAAACGTTTTCTAACGATAGAAGTGCGAAGGATATGTTAGGTTGAATTATGTTAGTTTAAGCTAGGTAGCGTCGTGAGACCACCAAAAAGGACGTCATCTAACGAGATAGTGTTGTTTTATTGCATGTACGAAATTGCAATAGGTGAAATGTTGTGAAAGCACACAAAACGGCATGAACAAGCCAGATACTGCGTGTTGTACCGTTACAAGTGCGAAACTGCTCTAATGTGATATTCTCGTTAAAGCGCATGCAAACATCGTGAAACCTTAAAGAACGATGTCATTTAGCGAGATACAGCGTTCTGTACTGCAATAAGTTGGTGAAAAACTGTGAGATTATGCAAATATCGTAATTGTGAACGAAACAGTGTAATTGAGCGTAATTAAATACAAGTGCGAATGTTAGGTTAGGTTGAGATATCAACCGTCGTAAAACCGCATTAAACAATGTCACTTAGTGAGATGTAGTGTTTTTCAACATTACAAGTCGGGAACTACGATATCTAATAGGAAAGCGCATGAAACCGTCGTAATCTTGTAGAAAACATTGTAAAGCTGCGAGTAAAACGTTTTCTAACGACAGAAGTGCGAAGGTTAGGTTAGGTTAGTTTAAGCTAGGTAACGTCGTGAAACTACCAAAAACGACGTCATCTAACGAGATAGTGTTGTTTTATTGCGAGTATTAAACTGCGATAGGTGAAATGTTGTGAAAGCACACAAAACGGCATGAACAAGCCAAATACTGCCTGTTCTACCGTTACAAGTGCGAAACTGCTATGTTGTGATATTCTCGTTAAAGCGCATGCAAGCATCGTGAAACCTTAAAGAATGATGTCATTTAGCGAGAGACAGCGTTCTGTACTAAGTTGGTGAAAAACTGTGAGGTCATGCAAATATCGTAATTGTGAACGAAACAGTGTAATAGAGCGTTTTGAGATACAAGCGCGAATGTTAGGTTAGGTCAAGATATGAACCGTCGTAAAACCGCATTAAACAATGTCACTTAGTGAGATGCAGTGTTTTTCACCATTACAAGTCAGGAACTGCGATATCTAATGTGAAAGCGCTTGCAACCTTCGTTAGGTTAGGTTAGGTTAGGTTAGGTTAGGTTTGGTTAGGTTAGGTTAGGTTAGGTTAGGTTAGATTAGGTTAGGTTGGGTTGAGTTGGGTTAGGTTGGGTTAGGGTAGGTTAGGTTAGGTTACGTTAGGTTAGGTTAGGTTACGTTAGGTTAGGTTACGTTAGGTTAGGTTAAGTAAGGTAAGGATAATTTGGTTAGGTTAGGTAAGGTTAGGTTAGGTTAGGTTAGGTGGGTTGGGTGTTGTTGGGTTGGGTTGGGTTAGGTTTGGTTAGGTTAGGTTGGGTTGGGTTGGGTTAGGTTAGGTAAGGTTAGGTTAGGTTACGTTAGGTTAAGGTATGAACCGTCGTAAAACCGCAATAAACAATGTCACTTAGTGAGATGCAGTGTTTTTCACCTTTACAAGTTGGGAACTGCGATATCTAATGTGAAAGCGCTTGAAACCGTCGTAATGTTGTAGAAAGCAATGTAAAGTAGCGAGTAAAACGTTTTCTAACGATAGAAGTGCGAAGGTTATGTTAGGTTGAGTTATGCTAGTTTAAGCTAGGTAACGTCGTGAAACCACCAAAAACGACGTCATCTAACGAGATAGTGTTGTTTTATTGCGAGTACGAAACTGCGATAGGTGAAATGTTGTGAAAGCACACAAAACGGCATGAACAAGCCAAATACTGCGTGTTGTACCGTTACAAGTGCGAAACTGCTATGTTGTGATATTCTCGTTAAAGCGCATGCAAGCATCGTGAAACCTTAAAGAATGATGTCATTTAGCGAGAGACAGCGTTCTGTACTGTAATAAGTTGGTGAAAAACTGTGAGGTCATGCAAATATCGTAATTCTGAACGAAACAGTGTAATAGAGCGTTTTGAGATACAAGCGCGAACGTTAGGTTAGGTTAAGATATGAACCGTCGTAAAGCCGCATGAAACAATGTCACTAAGTGAGATGCAGTGTTTTTCACCATTACAAGTCGGGAACTGCGATATCTATTATGAAAGCGCATGAAACTGTCGTAATGTTGTAGAGAGCATTGTAAAGTAGCGAGTAAAACGTTTCCTAACGATAGAAGTGCGAAGGTTATATTAGGTTGAGTTATGTTAGTTTAAGCTATGTAGCGTCGTGAGACCACCTAAAAGGACGTCATCTAACGAGATAGTGTTGTTTTATTGCATGTACGAAACTGCAATAGGTGAAATGTTGTGAAAGTACACAAAACGGCATGAACAAGCCAGATACTGCGTGTTGTACCGTTACAAGTGGGAAACTGCTATGTTGTGATATTCTCGTTAAAGCGCATGCAAGCATCGTGAAACCTTAAAGAACAATGTCATTTAGCGAGATACAGCGTTCTGTACTGATATAAGTTGGTGAAAAACTGTGAGGTTATGCAAATATTGTAATTGTGAACGAAACAGTGTAATAGAGCGTTTTTAGATTCAAGTGCGAATGTTAGGTTAGGTTAAGATATGAACCGTCGTAAAACCGCATTAAACAATGTCACTTAGTGAGATGCAGTGTTTTTCACCATTACAAGTCGGGAACTGCGATATCTAATGTGAAAGCGCTTGCAACCGTCGTTAGGTTAGGTTAGGTTAGGTTAGATTAGGTTAGGTTACGTTAGGTTAGGTTAGGTTAGGTAAGGATAATTTGGTTAGGTTAGGTAAGGTTAGGTTAGGTTAGGTTAGGTTGGGGTGGGTGTTGTTGGGTTGGGTTGGGTTGGGTTAGGTTTGGTTAGGTTAGGTTACGTTACGTTAGGTTAGGTTAGGTTAGGTTACGTTAGGTTATGTTAGGTTAGGTTAGGTTACGTTAGGTTAGGTTAGATCAGGTAAGGTTAGGTTACGTTAGAATAGGTTAGGTTAGGTTACGTTAGGTTAGGTTAGGTTAGGTTTGGTTAGGTTAGGTTAGGTTAGCTTAGGGTTGGTTTGGCTGGGTTGGGTTGGGTTGGGTTAGGTTGGGTTAGGTTAGGTTAGTTTAGGTTAGGTTAGGTTGGGTTAGGTTAGTTTAGGTTAGGTTAGGTTAGGTTAGCTTGGGTTGGGTTGGGTTAGGTTAGGTTAGGTTAGGTAAGGTTAGGTTAAGTTAGGTTAGGTGACGTTAGGTTAAGGTATGAACCGTCGTAAAACCGCGTTAAACAATGTCACTTAGTGAGATGCAGTGTTTTTCACCTTTACAAGTTGGGAACTGCGATATCTAATGTGAAAGCGCTTGAAACCGTCGTAATGTTGTAGAAAGCAATGTAAAGTAGCGAGTAAAACGTTTTCTAACGATCGAAGTCCGAGGGTTATGTTAGGTTGAGTTATGTTAGTTAAGCTAGGTAGCGTCGTGAAACCACCAAAAACGACGTCATCTAACGAGATAGTGTTGTTTTATTGCGAGTACGAAACTGCGATAGGTGAAATGTTGTGAAAGCACACAAAACGTCATGAACAAGCCAAATACTGCGTGTTGTACCGTTACAAGTGCGAAACTGCTATGTTGTGATATTCTCGTTAAAGCGCATGCAAGCATCGTGAAACCTTAAAGAATGATGTCATTTAGCGAGAGACAGCGTTCTGTACTGTAATAAGTTGGTGAAAAACTGTGAGGTCATGCAAATATCGTAATTGTGAACGAAACAGTGTAATAGAGCGTTTTGAGATACAAGCGCGAATGTTAGGTAAGGTTAAGATATGAACCGTCGTAAAACCGCATTGAACAATGTCACTTTGTGAGATGCAGGTTTTTTCACCATTACAAGTCGGGAACTGCGATATCTAATGTGAAAGTGCATGAAACCGTCGTAATATTGTAGAGAGCATTGTAAAGTGGCGAGTAAAACGTTTTCTAACGATAGAAGTGCGAAGGTTAAGTCAGGTTGAATTATGTTAGTTTAAGCTAGGTAGCGTCGTGAAACCACCAAAAAAGACATCATCTAACGAGATATAATTGTTTTATTTCATGTACGAAACTGCAATAGGTGAAATCTTGTGAAAGCACACAAAACGGCATGAACAAGCCAAATACTGCGTGTTCTACCGTTACAAGTGCGAAACTGCTATATTGTGATATTCTCGTTAAAGCGCATGCAAGCATCGTGAAACCTTAAATAACAATGTCATTTAGCGAGATACAGCGTTCTGTACTGCAATAAGTTAGTGAAAAACTGTGAGGTTATGCAAATATCGTAATTGTGAACGAAACAGTGTAATAGAGCGTTTTTAGATACAAGTGCCAATGTTCGGTTAGGTTAAGATATCAACCGTCGTAAAACCGCATTAAACAATGTCACTTAGTGAGATGCAGTGTTTTTCACCATTACAAGTCGGGAACTGCGATATCTAATGTGAAAGCGCTTGCAACCGTCGTTAGGTTAGGTTAGGTTAGGTTAGGTTAGGTTTGGTTAGGTTAGGTTAGGTTAGGTTAGATTAGGTTAGGTTGGGTTGAGTTGGGTTAGGTTAGGTTAGGTTACGTTAGGTTAGGTTAGGTTAGGTTACGTTAGGTTATGTTAGGTTAGGTTAGGTTACGTTAGGTTAGGTTAGATCAGGTAAGGTTAGGTTACGTTAGAATAGGTTAGGTTAGGTTAGGTTACGTTAGGTTAGGTTTGGTTAGGTTAGGTTAGGTTAGCTTAGGTTAGGTTAGGTTAGGTTGGGTTGGGTTGGGTTAGGTTGGGTTAGGTTAGGTTAGGTTAGGTTAGGTTGGGTTAGGTTAGTTTAGGTTAGGTTAGGTTGAGTTGGGTTTGGTTAGGTTAGGTTAGGTTAGGTAAGGTTAGGTTAGGTTAGGTTAGGTTACGTTAGGTTAAGGTATGAACCGTCGTAAATCCGCGTTAAACAATGTCACTTAGTGAGATGCAGTGTTTTTCACCTTTACAAGTTGGGAACTGCGATATCTAATGTGAAAGCGCTTGAAACCGTCGTAATGTTGTAGAAAGCAATGTAAAGTAGCGAGTAAAACGTTTTCTAACGATAGAAGTCCGAAGGTTATGTCAGGTTGAGATATGTTAGTTTAAGCTAGGTAGCGTCGTGAAACCACCAAAAACGACGTCACCTAACGAGATAGTGTTGTTTTATTGCGAGTACGAAACTGCGATAGGTGAAATGTTGTGAAAGCACACAAAACGTCATGAACAAGCCAAATACGGCGTGTTGTACCGTTACAAGTGCGAAACTGCTATGTTGTGATATTCTCGTTAAAGCGCATGCAAGCATTGTGAAACCTTAAAGAATGATGTCATTTAGCGAGAGACAGCGTTCTGTACTGTAATAAGTTGGTGAAAAACTGTGAGGTCATGCAAATATCGTAATTGTGAACGAAACAGTGTAATAGAGCGTTTTGAGATACAAGCGCGAATGTTAGGTTAGGTCAAGATATGAACCGTCGTAAAACCGCATTGAACAATGTCACTTTGTGAGATGCAGGTTTTTTCACCATTACAAGTCGGGAACTGCGATATCTAATGTGAAAGTGCATGAAACCGTCGTAATGTTGTAGAGAGCATTGTAAAGTAGCGAGTAAAACGTTTTCTAACGATAGAAGTGCGAAGGTTATGTTAGGTTGAATTATGTTAGTTTAAGCTAGGTAGCGTCGTGAGACCACCAAAAAGGACGTCATCTAACGAGATAGTGTTGTTTTATTGCATGTACGAAATTGCAATAGGTGAAATGTTGTGAAAGCACACAAAACGGCATGAACAAGCCAGATACTGCGTGTTGTACCGTTACAAGTGCGAAACTGCTCTAATGTGATATTCTCGTTAAAGCGCATGCAAACATCGTGAAACCTTAAAGAACGATGTCATTTAGCGAGATACAGCGTTCTGTACTGCAATAAGTTGGTGAAAAACTGTGAGATTATGCAAATATCGTAATTGTGAACGAAACAGTGTAATTGAGCGTAATTAAATACAAGTGCGAATGTTAGGTTAGGTTGAGATATCAACCGTCGTAAAACCGCATTAAACAATGTCACTTAGTGAGATGTAGTGTTTTTCAACATTACAAGTCGGGAACTACGATATCTAATAGGAAAGCGCATGAAACCGTCGTAATCTTGTAGAAAACATTGTAAAGCTGCGAGTAAAACGTTTTCTAACGACAGAAGTGCGAAGGTTAGGTTAGGTTAGTTTAAGCTAGGTAACGTCGTGAAACTACCAAAAACGACGTCATCTAACGAGATAGTGTTGTTTTATTGCGAGTATTAAACTGCGATAGGTGAAATGTTGTGAAAGCACACAAAACGGCATGAACAAGCCAAATACTGCCTGTTCTACCGTTACAAGTGCGAAACTGCTATGTTGTGATATTCTCGTTAAAGCGCATGCAAGCATCGTGAAACCTTAAAGAATGATGTCATTTAGCGAGAGACAGCGTTCTGTACTAAGTTGGTGAAAAACTGTGAGGTCATGCAAATATCGTAATTGTGAACGAAACAGTGTAATAGAGCGTTTTGAGATACAAGCGCGAATGTTAGGTTAGGTCAAGATATGAACCGTCGTAAAACCGCATTAAACAATGTCACTTAGTGAGATGCAGTGTTTTTCACCATTACAAGTCAGGAACTGCGATATCTAATGTGAAAGCGCTTGCAACCTTCGTTAGGTTAGGTTAGGTTAGGTTAGGTTTGGTTAGGTTAGGTTAGGTTAGGTTAGGTTAGATTAGGTTAGGTTGGGTTGAGTTGGGTTAGGTTGGGTTAGGGTAGGTTAGGTTAGGTTACGTTAGGTTAGGTTAGGTTACGTTAGGTTAGGTTACGTTAGGTTAGGTTAAGTAAGGTAAGGATAATTTGGTTAGGTTAGGTAAGGTTAGGTTAGGTTAGGTTAGGTGGGTTGGGTGTTGTTGGGTTGGGTTGGGTTAGGTTTGGTTAGGTTAGGTTGGGTTGGGTTGGGTTAGGTTAGGTAAGGTTAGGTTAGGTTACGTTAGGTTAAGGTATGAACCGTCGTAAAACCGCAATAAACAATGTCACTTAGTGAGATGCAGTGTTTTTCACCTTTACAAGTTGGGAACTGCGATATCTAATGTGAAAGCGCTTGAAACCGTCGTAATGTTGTAGAAAGCAATGTAAAGTAGCGAGTAAAACGTTTTCTAACGATAGAAGTGCGAAGGTTATGTTAGGTTGAGTTATGCTAGTTTAAGCTAGGTAACGTCGTGAAACCACCAAAAACGACGTCATCTAACGAGATAGTGTTGTTTTATTGCGAGTACGAAACTGCGATAGGTGAAATGTTGTGAAAGCACACAAAACGGCATGAACAAGCCAAATACTGCGTGTTGTACCGTTACAAGTGCGAAACTGCTATGTTGTGATATTCTCGTTAAAGCGCATGCAAGCATCGTGAAACCTTAAAGAATGATGTCATTTAGCGAGAGACAGCGTTCTGTACTGTAATAAGTTGGTGAAAAACTGTGAGGTCATGCAAATATCGTAATTCTGAACGAAACAGTGTAATAGAGCGTTTTGAGATACAAGCGCGAACGTTAGGTTAGGTTAAGATATGAACCGTCGTAAAGCCGCATGAAACAATGTCACTAAGTGAGATGCAGTGTTTTTCACCATTACAAGTCGGGAACTGCGATATCTATTATGAAAGCGCATGAAACTGTCGTAATGTTGTAGAGAGCATTGTAAAGTAGCGAGTAAAACGTTTCCTAACGATAGAAGTGCGAAGGTTATATTAGGTTGAGTTATGTTAGTTTAAGCTATGTAGCGTCGTGAGACCACCTAAAAGGACGTCATCTAACGAGATAGTGTTGTTTTATTGCATGTACGAAACTGCAATAGGTGAAATGTTGTGAAAGTACACAAAACGGCATGAACAAGCCAGATACTGCGTGTTGTACCGTTACAAGTGCGAAACTGCTATAATGTGATATTCTCGTTAAAGCGCATGCAAGCATCGTGAAACCTTAAAGAACGATGTCATTTAGCGAGATACAGCGTTCTGTACTGCAATAAGTTGGTGAAAAACTGAGGTTATGCAAATATCGTAATTGTGAACGAAACAGTGTAATAGAGCGTTTTTCAATGCAAGTGCGAATCTTAAGTTAGGTTAAGATATTAACCGTCGTAAAACCGCATTAAACAATGTCACTTAGTGAGATGCAGTGTTTTTCACCATTACAAGTCGGGAACTGCGATATCTAATGTGAAAGCGCTTGCAAACGTCGTTAGGTTAGGTTAGGTTACGTTAGGTTAGGTTAGGTTAGGTTTGGTTAGGTTAGGTTAGGTTAGGTTATGTTAGGTAAGGTTTGGTTAGGTTAGGTTAGGTTAGGTTGGGTTAGGTTGGGTTAAGTAAGGTTAGGTTAGGTTGGGTTAGGTTAGGTTAGGTTAGGTTAGGTTAAGATATGAACCGCGCTAAAACCGCATTAAACAATGTCACTTAGTTAGATGTAGTGTTTTTCAACATTACAAGTCGGGAACTACGATATCTAATAGGAAAGCGCATGAAACCGTCGTAATCTTGTAGAAAACATTGTAAAGTTGCGAGTAAAACGTTTTCTAACGATAGAAGCGCGAAGGTTAGGTTAGGTTAGGTTAGTTTAAGCTAGGTAGCGTCGTGAAACTACCAAAAACGACGTCATCTAACGAGATAGTGTTGTTTTATTGCGAGTATTAAACTGCGATAGGTGAAATGTTGTGAAAGCACACAAAACGGCATGAACAAGCCAAATACTGCGTGTTCTACCGTTACAAGTGCGAAACTGCTATATTGTGATATTCTCGTTAAAGCGCATGCAAGCATCGTGAAACCTTAAAGAACAATGTCATTTAGCGAGATACAGCGTTCTGTACTGCAATAAGTTGGTGAAAAACTGTGAGGTTATGCAAATATCGTAATTGTGAACGAAACAGTGTAATAGAGCGTTTTTAGATACAAGTGCGAATGTTCGGTTAGGTTAAGATATGAACCGTCGTAAAACCGCATTAAACAATGTCACTTAGTGAGATGCAGTATTTTTCACCATTACAAGTCGGGAACTGCGATATCTAATGTGAAAGCGCTTGCAACCGTCGTTAGGTTAGGTTAGGTTAGGTTAGGTTAGATTAGGTTAGGTTGGGTTGAGTTGGGTTAGGTTAGGTTAGGTTAGGTTACGTTGGGTTAGGTTAGGTTAGGTTAGGTTACGTTAGGTTAGGTTAGGTTACGTTAGGTTAGGTTAGGTTAGGTTACGTTAGGTTAGGTTAGGTTAGGTAAGGATAATTTGGTTAGGTTAGGTAAGGTTAGGTTAGGTTAGGTTAGGTTGGGGTGGGTGTTGTTGGGTTGGGTTGGATTGGGTTAGGTTTGGTTAGGTTAGGTTACGTTACGTTAGGTTAGGTTAGGTTAGGTAACGTTAGGTTATGTTAGGTTAGGTTAGGTTACGTTAGGTTAGGTTAGATCAGGTAAGGTTAGGTTACGTTAGAATAGGTTAGATTAGGTTACGTTAGGTTAGGTTAGGTTAGGTTTGGTTAGGTTAGGTTAGGTTAGCTTAGGGTTGGTTTGGTTGGGTTGGGTTGGGTTAGGTTGGGTTAGGTTAGGTTAGGTTAGGTTAGGTTAGGTTGGGTTAGGTTAGTTTAGGTTAGGTTAGGTTAGGTTGGGTTGGGTTGGGTTAGGTGACGTTAGGTTAAGGTATGAACCGTCGTAAAACCGCGTTAAACAATGTCACTTAGTGAGATGCAGTGTTTTTCAGCTTTACAAGTTGGGAACTGCGATATCTAATGTGAAAGCGCTTGAAACCGTCGTAATGTTGTAGAAAGCAATGTAAAGTAGCGAGTAAAACGTTTTCTAACGATAGAAGTCCGAAGGTTATGTTAGGTTGAGTTATGTTAGTTTAAGCTAGGTAGCGTCGTGAAACCACCAAAAACGACGTCATCTAACGAGATAGTGTTGTTTTATTGCGAGTACGAAACTGCGATAGGTGAAATGTTGTGAAAGCACACAAAACGTCATGAACAAGCCAAATACTGCGTGTTGTACCGTTACAAGTGCGAAACTGCTATGTTGTGATATTCTCGTTAAAGCGCATGCAAGCATCGTGAAACCTTAAAGAATGATGTCATTCAGCGAGAGACAGCGTTCTGTACTGTAATAAGTTGGTGAAAAACTGTGAGGTCATGCAAATATCGTAATTGTGAACGAAACAGTGTAATAGAGCGTTTTGAGATACAAGCGCGAATGTTAGGTAAGGTTAAGATATGAACCGTCGTAAAACCGCATTGAACAATGTCACTTTGTGAGATGCAGGTTTTTTCACCTTTACAAGTCGGGAACTGCGATATCTAATGTGAAAGTGCATGAAACCGTCGTAATGTTGTAGAGAGCATTGTAAAGTAGCGAGTAAAACGTTTTCTAACGATAGAAGTGCGAAGGTTATGTTAGGTTGAATTATGTTAGTTTAAGCTAGGTAGCGTCGTGAGACCACCAAAAAGGACGTCATCTAACGAGATAGTGTTGTTTGATTGCATGTACGAAATTGCAATAGGTGAAATGTTGTGAAAGCACACAAAACGTCATGAACAAGCCAAATACTGCGTGTTGTACCGTTACAAGTGCGAAACTGCTATAATGTGATATTCTCGTTAAAGCGCATGCAAGCATCGTGAAACCTTAAAGAACGATGTCATTTAGCGAGATACAGCGTTCTGTACTGCAATAAGTTGGTGAAAAACTGAGGTTATGCAAATATCGTAATTGTGAACGAAACAGTGTAATAGAGCGTTTTTCAATGCAAGTGCGAATCTTAAGTTAGGTTAAGATATTGATACGCAACAGCCGGCACAGCCTGTCTGGAAGAAAGAGAAAGACGACGTTGGTGGCTGGTTGTTTATGAACTGTCGCCATCTTGTTCGCCGAGCACAGTGCCTCGTATTTAATTTATTAAATAAGTTACCCGTAACATTATTGGTGGAGGTGGACGACTCCCGTACCTCGATGGAGACGCGCAGCGGTCGCAACACCGGGGACTCTTCGGCTACTTCAACTGCCAGTGCCTCATCCCCACCCGTCTCTCGATCCGAGTCGACAACCTACGTCACCCTGCCACCCCTGCGGGATCCTGGAACTTTCTCCGCTGACGGCACCATCGACGTTGACTCCTGGCTGCACCGGTACGAGCGAGTCAGTGCTACCCACCGCTGGGATCCCACGCTCATGCTCGCCAATGTTGTGTTCTACCTCGACGGCACGCCGCGGACATGGTTAGAAACCAACGAAGCCGAAATCACAAGCTGGGATCTTTTCAAATCGAAGATCCGTGATCTTTTCGGCGATTCATCTGGTCGTCAGCTCGCTGCCAAGAAGACTCTCGCCACTCGCGCCCAGACGTCTACTGAATCGTACGTCTCATACATTCTTGACGTCTTGGCGCTTTGTAGCAAGGTCGACCAGCGCATGTCAGAAGAAGAAAAAGTTAACCATGTCCTCAAAGGGATTGCTGACGATGCCTTCAACCTGCTGGTTTTTAATAATGTCACGAGAATCGACACGATCCTGACAGAGTGCCGCCGTCTAGAACAGGCTAAAGCCCGCCGCGTCACCCACGGCATCACGCGCCTGCCGAACACAGCTGCTACTTCCTCTTGTGATGACTCTGCAGATGTCCGCCCAGTTCCCCGATGTGACAACCTCACCCGCATCATTCGTCGTGAGGTCGAGGCAGCCCAACCAGTAGCTACTCCATTTCCAACGCCTGATCCTTCACCGACCACGATCTCACTGATACAAGCCGTCGTTCGTCAAGAATTATCGAACGTCGGCCTACACCCCATTCAACCAGTCTACTCTGCCGAGACTTTTTATCGTCGTCCATCCGCTCCTCGATTTGGGTCCAACTACTCTCGACAGCGCAATTTGTCCGAATGGCGTACACCGGACGACAAGCCCATCTGCTTCAACTGCCGACGTGTCGGTCATATTGCTCGCCACTGCCGCAATCACTGGGCTCCGCCGGCACGCTATGGGCCTCCTACCCAAGCCACTTCTGACCACCAGTCGTCCTCAACATTTGATTTTCGTTCCCCTATGCCGACCACATCTTCTGATTCTGCCGCACCTCTGACGAGACCTCGCTACGCCCGCTCACCATCCCCTGCTCGCCATCAATCTCGTTCGCCCCCACAACGCCGTTTTGCATCTCCGACCTATTCGCAGCACCCCCGACCGGAAAACTAGGCAGTGCAGCTTCTGGAGGTGAAGCTGCATTGACGACGACCTCTGCAAGAAATCCTCGTGTAACATTACCGACGACCCGGAATCTGTTGAACGTTACATTAGACAATGTACCTGTGCGCGCATTGATCGATACCGGCGCGCATGTGTCCATAATGAGTGCTGCTCTTCGTCGCCGCCTAAAGAAAGTTGTCACACCCGCCTTGAACCGAGCCGTTCGAGTCGCCGACGGGGGAACTGCCGCGATTATTCGCATGTGCTCTGCCCGTGTGACTATCGCCGACAGAAGCACTGCTGTTCTTTTCACCGTTATAGAAAATTGCCCTCATGAAGTAATTCTAGGCATGGATTTTCTAATCGCTCACTCGGCCCGTATAGATTGTTCAGCCGGCTGTCTTGACCTTGAAATGCCTCTACTTGCTGATCTGACCAACCCACCCCAAAGTCGCCTTTGCTGCATTGATTTCGCACGCCTTCCGCCTAACTGTGTCACACATATCAACCTCTTCTCTACACCACCTGTACCTGACGGTGAATACATGGTGGCACCAATTCATGCCGTGATGCTTACGCATGGCGTCGCTGTTCCGCACACCATTTTGACAATCGTTGGAAACCGCACATGCCTTCCTATTGTCAATTTTGCCCTCACTGCCCAAATTCTTCCACAAGGTATCTCCCTGGCCGAAATTACTGCTCTACAAGACCATACGGTTGAACCCTTCAGAGTGGATGATTGCTGCACCTCAGACAATGAACCAATTCTAACACGTTCATCGGGCGTCGACGTTGACCACATGGTACCATCAGACCTCGCTCCTGATCAAGCCGAAGCCCTTCGTCACGTCCTGGAGTCCTATAGTGACATTTTCGACTTCGCCAGCACGGCTTTAAGCCGAACGAGTGTTGTTACTCATCGCATCAATACCGGTGACGCGAGTCCCATTCACCGACGTCCATACCGTGTTTCCGCGTCCGAGCGCACTGTCATACAACAGGAAGTCGAAAAGATGCTTGCAAAGGACATAATCGAACCCTCTTGTAGCCCCTGGGCTTCTCCTGTCGTCCTGATTAGAAAGAAGGATGGAACATGGCGCTTTTGTTTAGATTATAGGCATCTCAACAAAATTACGAAGAAAGATGTTTATCCGTTGCCTAGAATTGACGATGCCTTAGACTGCCTTTACGGTGCTAAGTATTTTTCCACTATCGACCTTCGATCTGGCTATTGGCAGATCGCTGTGGATGAGATGGACCGTGAGAAGACCGCCTTCGTCACTCCTGACGGGCTTTATCACTTCAAAGTTATGCCCTTCGGTCTCTGTAATGCGCCGGCCACATTCGAAAGAATGATGGACTCGTTGCTCCAAGGGTTTAAATGGTCAACCTGCTTATGTTATTTAGACGACGTTATCGTTTTCTCGCCCACATTAGACTCCCATCTCAAGCGTTTATCGGCGATTCTTGAAGTTTTTCGTCAAGCCGGACTTCAACTGAACTCGTCGAAATGCCACTTTGCTCGTCGTCAAATAACCGTACTTGGCCACATCGTCGATGCCGCAGGAGTCCGCCCGGATCCCGAGAAAATTCGCGCCGTCACGGACTTTCCTGTTCCGAAGTCAACAAAGGACGTTCGCAGTTTTGTGGGCTTGTGCTCCTACTTTAGACGGTTTGTTAAGGACTGCGCCATCATTGCAAGCCCACTCACAAACCTCCTGAAGAAGGACACCCCGTTTTTCTGGGGCGCTGATCAAGCCTCATCTTTTTCCCAGCTCACGACGCTTCTTACAACACCGCCGATTTTAGCCCATTTTGATCCATCAGCTCCAACCGAGGTTCGCACTGACGCTAGTGGGCATGGCATCGGGGCAATGCTAATGCAACATCAACGCGGACATGACCGTCTTATAGCATATGCAAGCCGCCTACTATCTACAGCCGAGCGCAACTATTCAATCACGGAACGTGAGTGTCTCGCTCTCGTGTGGGCAGTCGCCAAGTTTCGCCCATACTTATACGGGCGTCCATTCCGGGTAGTCACCGACCATCACGCACTCTGCTGGCTGGCCTCACTCAAGGATCCCACAGGACGCCTCGCTCGTTGGTCCCTACGATTACAAGAATACACGTTCACCGTAACGTACAAAACAGGGCGGTCACACCAAGATGCTGATTGTTTATCACGCTACCCCGTGGAAGAAGCTGCCCATACTGACACCTTTCCAGACCTTCTGTCTGTGACGCAGCTACTCAACCTTGGGCACGAACAACGCCTGGATGCTTCCTTGCGAACCATCATTGACAAACTTGAGTCAAGGCCTCGCGACGCATCTCTACAAATGTTCCTGGTAAAAGACGGCATCCTGTATCGCCGTAACCTCGATCCATATGGCCATGACTTGCTCCCCGTCATACCAGCACATCTTCGTGCGACTATTCTCAACCAACTTCATGACGCTCCTTTGGCGGGCCACTTGGGCGTCTCTCACACATACGACCGTGTACGTCGTCGTTTCTTTTGGCCTGGTCTTGCCCGCTCTGTTCGACGCTACGTCGCCGCTTGTGAAGCCTGCCAGCGCCGCAAAAAGCCATCTTCCCTACCAGCTGGATTCCTTCAGCCAATCGACATTCCCATCGAACCTTTTTTTCGAGTGGGCCTCGACCTGCTTGGCCCATTCCCGATCTCCAGCTCAGGCAACAAATGGATCGCTGTCGCCACTGACTATGCGACACGGTACGCTATCGCACGAGCACTTCCGACGAGTTGCGCAACCGATGTGGCGGACTTTCTGGTATATGATATTATTTTAGTACACGGAGCTCCACGCCAACTTCTCACTGACCGGGGCCGCACCTTCCTATCAGCTGTCGTTGATGAAATCCTGCGCTCTTGCTCTGCCAAGCACAAGTTTGCCACTTCGTACCATCCACAAACGAACGGTCTTACGGAGCGCCTCAACCGCACCATAACCGACATGCTTTCTAAATACGTAGCGGCCGACCACCGGGACTGGGACGTTCATTTGCCATTTGTGACGTTCGCATATAATTCGTCACGTCACGACACTGCCGGCTATTCACCATTCCATCTTCTATACGGCCGAGAACCCGCCCTACCATTTGACACCTTGCTGCCCTCGGTCACTGAGTATGTCGGCGAAGCCATCGCGCGAGCCGACCACGCACGCCAACTCGCCCGCAGCCGCCTGCAGGCTTCACAGGAGCGCCAAAGACAGCTCTATGATTCCCATCATCGAAACGTGCACTTTTCACCGGGTTCCCTTGTCCTCCTCTGGTCCCCCACTCGGCGTGTAGGGCTTTCTGAAAAACTGCTGTCACGCTACACTGGACCATACCGCGTCGTTCGCCAGGTGACTGACGTTACATACGAGATCGTTCCAGCCGATTCAACGTCATCATCGTCACCTTCGAGTGACATCGTGCACATAGCTCGACTCAAGCCCTATCACCCTCCTTCTACCGCATCCGAGTCGCTCAAGCACCGAGACGGTGCTTCTACCACCGGAGGGTTATGATACGCAACAGCCGGCACAGCCTGTCTGGAAGAAAGAGAAAGACGACGTTGGTGGCTGGTTGTTTATGAACTGTCGCCATCTTGTTCGCCGAGCACAGTGCCTCGTATTTAATTTATTAAATAAGTTACCCGTAACAATATGAACCGTCGTAAAACCGCATTAAACAATGTCACTTAGTGAGATGCAGTGTTTTTCACCATTACAAGTCGGGAACTGCGATATCTAATGTGAAAGCGCTTGCAAACGTCGTTAGGTTAGGTTAGGTTACGTTAGGTTAGGTTAGGTTAGGTTTGGTTAGGTTAGGTTAGGTTAGGTTATGTTAGGTAAGGTTTGGTTAGGTTAGGTTAGGTTAGGTTGGGTTAGGTTGGGTTAAGTAAGGTTAGGTTAGGTTGGGTTAGGTTAGGTTAGGTTAGGTTAAGATATGAACCGCGCTAAAACCGCATTAAACAATGTCACTTAGATGTAGTGTTTTTCAACATTACAAGTCGGGAACTACGATATCTAATAGGAAAGCGCATGAAACCGTCGTAATCTTGTAGAAAACATTGTAAAGTTGCGAGTAAAACGTTTTCTAACGATAGAAGCGCGAAGGTTAGGTTAGGTTAGGTTAGTTTAAGCTAGGTAGCGTCGTGAAACTACCAAAAACGACGTCATCTAACGAGATAGTGTTGTTTTATTGCGAGTATTAAACTGCGATAGGTGAAATGTTGTGAAAGCACACAAAACGGCATGAACAAGCCAAATACTGCGTGTTCTACCGTTACAAGTGCGAAACTGCTATATTGTGATATTCTCGTTAAAGCGCATGCAAGCATCGTGAAACCTTAAAGAACAATGTCATTTAGCGAGATACAGCGTTCTGTACTGCAATAAGTTGGTGAAAAACTGTGAGGTTATGCAAATATCGTAATTGTGAACGAAACAGTGTAATAGAGCGTTTTTAGATACAAGTGCGAATGTTCGGTTAGGTTAAGATATGAACCGTCGTAAAACCGCATTAAACAATGTCACTTAGTGAGATGCAGTGTTTTTCACCATTACAAGTCGGGAACTGCGATATCTAATGTGAAAGCGCTTGCAACCGTCGTTAGGTTAGGTTAGGTTAGGTTAGGTTAGATTAGGTTAGGTTGGGTTGAGTTGGGTTAGGTTAGGTTAGGTTAGGTTACGTTGGGTTAGGTTAGGTTAGGTTAGGTTACGTTAGGTTAGGTTAGGTTACGTTAGGTTATGTTAGGTTAGGTTACGTTAGGTTAGGTTAGGTTAGGTAAGGATAATTTGGTTAGGTTAGGTAAGGTTAGGTTAGGTTAGGTTAGGTTGGGGTGGGTGTTGTTGGGTTGGGTTGGATTGGGTTAGGTTTGGTTAGGTTAGGTTACGTTACGTTAGGTTAGGTTAGGTTAGGTAACGTTAGGTTATGTTAGGTTAGGTTAGGTTACGTTAGGTTAGGTTAGATCAGGTAAGGTTAGGTTACGTTAGAATAGGTTAGATTAATTTACGTTAGGTTAGGTTAGGTTAGGTTTGGTTAGGTTAGGTTAGGTTAGCTTAGGGTTGGTTTGGTTGGGTTGGGTTGGGTTAGGTTGGGTTAGGTTAGGTTAGGTTAGGTTAGGTTGGGTTAGGTTAGTTTAGGTTAGGTTAGGTTAGGTTGGGTTGGGTTGGGTTAGGTTAGGTTAGGTTAGGTAAGGTTAGGTTAAGTTAGGTTAGGTGACGTTAGGTTAAGGTATGAACCGTCGTAAAACCGCGTTAAACAATGTCACTTAGTGAGATGCAGTGTTTTTCAGCTTTACAAGTTGGGAACTGCGATATCTAATGTGAAAGCGCTTGAAACCGTCGTAATGTTGTAGAAAGCAATGTAAAGTAGCGAGTAAAACGTTTTCTAACGATAGAAGTCCGAAGGTTATGTTAGGTTGAGTTATGTTAGTTTAAGCTAGGTAGCGTCGTGAGACCACCAAAAACGACGTCATCTAACGAGATAGTGTTGTTTTATTGCGAGTACGAAACTGCGATAGGTGAAATGTTGTGAAAGCACACAAAACGTCATGAACAAGCCAAATACTGCGTGTTGTACCGTTACAAGTGCGAAACTGCTATGTTGTGATATTCTCGTTAAAGCGCATGCAAGCATCGTGAAACCTTAAAGAATGATGTCATTCAGCGAGAGACAGC
This sequence comes from Rhipicephalus microplus, assembly GCF_043290135.1. Classification (NCBI taxonomy): domain Eukaryota; kingdom Metazoa; phylum Arthropoda; class Arachnida; order Ixodida; family Ixodidae; genus Rhipicephalus; species Rhipicephalus microplus. The sequence goes on along the minus strand of NW_027464585.1, from coordinate 56,541,480 downwards.
GTTCTGTACTGTAATAAGTTGGTGAAAAACTGTGAGGTCATGCAAATATCGTAATTGTGAACGAAACAGTGTAATAGAGCGTTTTGAGATACAAGCGCGAATGTTAGGTAAGGTTAAGATATGAACCGTCGTAAAACCGCATTGAACAATGTCACTTTGTGAGATGCAGGTTTTTTCACCTTTACAAGTCGGGAACTGCGATATCTAATGTGAAAGTGCATGAAACCGTCGTAATGTTGTAGAGAGCATTGTAAAGTAGCGAGTAAAACGTTTTCTAACGATAGAAGTGCGAAGGTTATGTTAGGTTGAATTATGTTAGTTTAAGCTAGGTAGCGTCGTGAGACCACCAAAAAGGACGTCATCTAACGAGATAGTGTTGTTTTATTGCATGTACGAAATTGCAATAGGTGAAATGTGAAAGCACACAAAACGGCATGAAAAAGCCAAATACTGCGTGTTCTACCGTTACAAGTGCGAAACTGCTATGTTGTGATATTCTCGTTAAAGCGCATGCAAGCATCGTGAAACCTTAAAGAACAATGTCATTTAGCGAGATACAGCGTTCTGTACTGCAATAAGTTGGTGAAAAACTGTGAGGTCATGCAAATATCGTAATTGTGAACGAAACAGTGTAATAGAGCGTTTTTAGATTCAAGTGCGAATGTTAGGTTAGGTTAAGATATGAACCGTCGTAAAACCGCATTAAACAGTGTCACTTAGTGAGATGCAGTGTTTTTCACCATTACAAGTCAGGAACTGCGATATCTAATGTGAAAGCGCTTGCAACCGTCGTTAGGTTAGGTTAGGTTAGGTTAGGTTTGGTTAGGTTAGGTTAGGTTAGGTTAGATTAGGTTAGGTTGGGTTGAGTTGGGTTAGGTTGGGTTAGGGTAGGTTAGGTTAGGTTACGTTAGGTTAGGTTAGGTAAGGATAATTTGGTTAGGTTAGGTAAGGTTAGGTTAGGTTAGGTTAGGTGGGTTGGGTGTTGTTGGGTTGGGTTGGGTTAGGTTAGTTTAGGTTAGGTTAGGTTAGGTTAGGTTGGGTTGGGTTGGGTTAGGTTAGGTTAGGTTAGGTAAGGTTAGGTTAAGTTAGGTTAGGTTACGTTAGGTTAAGGTATGAACCGTCGTAAAACCGCGTTAAACAATGTCACTTAGTGAGATGCAGTGTTTTTCACCTTTACAAGTTGGGAACTGCGATATCTAATGTGAAAGCGCTTGAAACCGTCGTAATGTTGTAGAAAGCAATGTAAAGTAGCGAGTAAAACGTTTTCTAACGATAGAAGTCCGAAGGTTATGTTAGGTTGAGTTATGTTAGTTTAAGCTAGGTAGCGTCGTGAAACCACCAAAAACGACGTCATCTAACGAGATAGTGTTGTTTTATTGCGAGTACGAAACTGCGATAGGTGAAATGTTGTGAAAGCACACAAAACGTCATGAACAAGCCAAATACTGCGTGTTGTACCGTTACAAGCGCGAAACTGCTATGTTGTGATATTCTCGTTAAAGCGCATGCAAGCATCGTGAAACCTTAAAGAATGATGTCATTTAGCGAGAGACAGCGTTCTGTACTGTAATAAGTTGGTGAAAAACTGTGAGGTCATGCAAATATCGTAATTGTGAACGAAACAGTGTAATAGAGCGTTTTGAGATACAAGCGCGAATGTTAGGTTAGGTTATGAACCGTCGTAAAACCGCATTAAACAATGTCACTTAGTGAGATGCAGTGTTTTTCACCATTACAAGTCGGGAACTGCGATATCTAATGTGAAAGCGCTTGCAACCGTCGTTAGGTTAGGTTAGGTTAGGTTAGGTTAGGTTAGGTTAGGTTAGGTTTGGTTAGGTAAGGTTTGGTTAGGTTAGGTTAGCTTAGGTTAGATTAGGTTAGGTTGGGTTGAGTTGGGATAGGTTAGGTTAGGTTAGGTTACGTTGGGTTAGGTTAGGTTAGGTTAGGTTACGTTAGGTTAGGGTAGGTTACGTTAGGTTAGGTTAGGTTAGGTTAGGTAAGGATAATTTGGTTAGGTTAGGTAAGGATAATTTGGTTAGGTTAGGTAAGGTTAGGTTAGGTTAGGTTAGGTTGGGGTGGGTGTTGTTGGGTTGGGTTGGGTTGGGTTAGGTTTGGTTAGGTTAGGTTAGGTTACGTTAGGTTAGGTTAGGTTAGGTTACGTTAGGTTATGTTAGGTTTGGTTAGGTTACGTTAGGTTAGGTTAGATCAGGTAAGGTTAGGTTACGTTAGAATAGGTTAGGTTAGGTTAGGTTACGTTAGGTTAGGTTAGGTTAGGTTAGGTTTGGTTAGGTTAGGTTAGGTTAGCTTAGGTTAGGTTAGGTTGGGTTGGGTTGGGTTAGGTTGGGTTAGGTTAGGTTAGGTTAGGTTAGGTTGGGTTAGGTTTGTTTAGGTTAGGTTAGGTTAGGTTAGGTTGGGTTGGGTTGGGTTAGGTTAGGTTAGGTTAGGTTAGGTTAGGTAAGGTTAGGTTAGGTTAGGTTACGTTAGGTTAGGTTACGTTAGGTTAAGGTATGAACCGTCGTAAATCCGCGTTAAACAATGTCACTTAGTGAGATGCAGTGTTTTTCACCTTTACAAGTTGGGAACTGCGATATCTAATGTGAAAGCGCTTGAAACCGTCGTAAAGATGTAGAAAGCAATGTAAAGTAGCGAGTAAACTGTTTTCTAACGATAGAAGTGCGAAGGTTATATTAGGTTGAGTTATGTTAGTTTAAGCTAGGTAGCGTCGTGAGACCACCAAAAAGGACGTCATCTAACGAGATAGTGTTGTTTTATTGCATGTACGAAATTGCAATAGGTGAAATGTTGTGAAAGCACACAAAACGGCATGAACAAGCCAGATACTGCGTGTTGTACCGTTACAAGTGCGAAACTGCTCTAATGTGATATTCTCGTTAAAGCGCATGCAAACATCGTGAAACCTTAAAGAACGATGTCATTTAGCGAGATACAGCGTTCTGTACTGCAATAAGTTGGTGAAAAACTGTGAGGTCATGCAAATATCGTAATTGTGAACGAAACAGTGTAATAGAGCGTTTTGAGATACAAGCGCGAATGTTAGGTTAGGTCAAGATATGAACCGTCGTAAAACCGCATTGAACAATGTCACTTTGTGAGATGCAGGTTTTTTCACCATTACAAGTCGGGAACTGCGATATCTAATGTGAAAGTGCATGAAACCGTCGTAATGTTGTAGAGAGCATTGTAAAGTAGCGAGTAAAACGTTTTCTAACGATAGAAGTGCGAAGGTTATGTTAGGTTGAATTATGTTAGTTTAAGCTAGGTAGCGTCGTGAGACCACCAAAAATGACGTCATCTAACGAGATAGTGTTGTTTTATTGCACGTACGAAATTGCAATAGGTGAAATGTTGTGAAAGCACACAGAACGGCATGAACAAGCCAGATACTGCGTGTTGTACCGTTACAGGTGCGAAACTGCTCTAATGTGATATTCTCGTTAAAGCGCATACAAACATCGTGAAACCTTAAAGAACGATGTCATTTAGCGAGACACAGCGTTCTGTACTGCAATAAGTTGATGAAAAACTGTGAGGTCATGCAAATATCGTAATTGTGAACGAAACAGTGTAATTGAGCGTAATTAGATACAAGTGTGAATGTTAGGTTAGGTTGAGATATCAACCGTCGTAAAACTGCATTAAACAATGTCACTTAGTGAGATGTAGTGTTTTTCAACATTACAAGTCGGGAACTACGATATCTAATAGGAAAGCGCATGAAACCGTCGTAATCTTGTAGAAAACATTGTAAAGCTGCGAGTAAAACGTTTTCTAACGACAGAAGTGCGAAGGTTAGGTTAGGTTAGGTTAGTTTAAGCTAGGTAACGTCGTGAAACTACCAAAAACGACGTCATCTAACGAGATAGTGTTGTTTTATTGCGAGTACGAAACTGCGATAGGTGAAATATTGTGAAAGCACACAAAATGGCATGAACTAGCCAGATACTGCGTCTTGTGCCGTTACAAGTGCGAAACTGCTTTATTGTGATATTCTCGTTAAAGCGCATGCAGGTATCGTGAAACCCTAAAGAACGATGTCATTTAGCGAGATACAGCGTTCTGTATTGTAATAAGTTGGTGAGAAACTGTGAGGTCAAGCAAATATCGTAATTATGAACGAAACAGTGTAATAGAGCGTTTTTAGATACAAGTGCGAATGTTCGGTTAGGTTAAGATATGAACCGTCCTAAAACCGCATTAAACAATGTCACTTATGGAGATGCAGTTTTTTCACCATTACAAGTCGGGAACTGCGATATCTAATGTGAAAGCGCTTGCAAACGTCGTTAGGTTAGGTTAGGTTAGGTTAGGTTACGTTAGGTTACGTTAGGTTACGTTAGGTTAGGTTAGGTTAGGTTTGGTTAGGTTAGGTTAGGTTCGGTTAGGTTATGTTAGGTAAGGTTTGGTTAGGTTAGGTTAGGTTAGGTTGGGTTAGGTTGGGTTAAGTAAGGTTAGGTTAGGTTGGGTTAGGTTAGGTTAGGTTAGGTTAGGTTAAGATATGAACCGCGCTAAAACCGCATTAAACAATGTCACTTAGTTAGATGTAGTGTTTTTCAACATTACAAGTCGGGAACTACGATATCAAATAGCAAAGCGCATGAAACCGTCGTAATCTTGTAGAAAACATTGTAAAGTTGCGAGTAAAACGTTTTCTAACGTTAGAAGTGCGAAGGTTAGGTTAGGTTAGGTTAGTTTAAGCTAGGTAGCGTCATGAGACCACCAAAAAGGACGTCATCTAACGAGATAGTGTTGTTTTATTGCATGTACGAAATGGCAATAGGTGAAATGTTGTGAAAGCACACAAAACGGCATGAACAAGCCAGATACTGCGTGTTGTACCGTTACAAGTGCGAAACTGCTATAATGTGATATTCTCGTTAAAGCGCATGCAAGCATCGTTAAACCTTAAAGAACGAAGTCATTTAGCGAGATACAGCGTTCTGTACTGCAATAAGTTGGTGAAAAACTGTGAGGTTATGCAAATATCGTAATTGTGAACGAAACAGTGTAATAGAGCGTTTTTCAATACAAGTGCGAATCTTAAGTTAGGTTAAGTTATGAACCGTCGTAAAACCGCATTAAACAATGTCAATTAGTGAGATGCAGTGTTTTTCACCATTACAAGTCGGGAACTGCGATATCTAATGTGAAAGCGCTTGCAAACGTCGTTAGGTTAGGTTAGGTTAGGTTACGTTAGGTTAGGTTAGGTTAGGTTAGGTTAGGTTAGGTTGGGTTAGGTTATGTTAGGTAAGGTTTGGTTAGGTTAGGTTAGGTTAGGTTGGGTTAGGCTGGGTTAAGTAAGGTTAGGTTAGGTTGGGTTAGGTTAGGTTAGGTTAGGTTAGGTTAAGATATGAACCGCGCTAAAACCGCATTAAACAATGTCACTTAGTGAGATGCTGTGTTTTTCACCATTACAAGTCGGGAATTGCGATATCTAATGTGAAAGCGCATGAAACCTTCGTAATATTGTAGAAAACATTGTAAAGTAGCGAATAAAACGTTTTCTAACGATAGAAGTGCGAAGGTTAGGTTAGTTTGAGTTAGGTAGCGTCGTGAAACCACCAAAAACGATGTCATCTAACGAGATAGTGTTGTTTTATTGCGAGTACGAAACTGCGATAGGTGAAATATTGTGAAAGCACACAAAATGGCATGAACTAGCCAGATACTGCGTCTTGTGCCGTTACAAGTGCGAAACTGCTTTATTGTGATATTCTCGTTAAAGCGCATGCAAGTATCGTGAAACCCTAAAGAACGATGTCATTTAGCGAGATACAGCGTTCTGTATTGTAATAAGTTGGTGAGAAACTGTGAGGTCAAGCAAATATCGTAATTGTGAACGAAACAGTGTAATGGAGCGTTTTTAGATACAAGTGCGAATGTTCGGTTAGGTTAAGATATGAACCGTCGTAAAACCGCATTAAACAATGTCACTTATGGAGATGCAGTGTTTTTCACCATTACAAGTCGGGAACTGCGATATCTAATGTGAAAGCGCTTGCAAACCTCGTTAGGTTAGGTTAGGTTAGGTTAGGTTAGGTTACGTTAGGTTAGGTTAGGTTAGGTTAGGTTTGGTTAGGTTAGGTTAGGTTAGGTTAGGTTAGGTAAGGTTTGGTTAGGTTAGGTTAGGTTAGGTTGGGTTAGGTTGGGTTAAGTAAGGTTAGGTTAGGTTGGGTTAGGTTAGGTTAGGTTAGGTTAGGTTAAGAAATGAACCGTGCTAAAACCGCATTAAACAATGTCACTTAGTTAGATGTAGTGTTTTTCAACATTACAAGTCGGGAACTACGATATCTAATAGGAAAGCGCATGAAACCGTCGTAATCTTGTAGAAAACATTGTAAAGTTGCGAGTAAAACGTTTTCTAACGATAGAAGTGCGAAGGTTAGGTTAGGTTAGGTTAGGTTAGTTTAAGCTAGGTAGCGTCGTGAAACTACCAAAAACGACGTCATCTAACGAGATAGTGTTGTTTTATTGCGAGTATTAAACTGCGATAGGTGAAATGTTGTGAAAGCACACAAAACGGCATGAACAAGCCAACTACTGCGTGTTCTACCGTTACAAGTGCGAAACTGCTATATTGTGATATTCTCGTTAAAGCGCATGCAAGCATCGTGAAACCTTAAAGAACAATGTCATTTAGCGAGATACAGCGTTCTGTACTGCAATAAGTTGGTGAAAAACTGTGAGGTTATGCAAATATCGTAATTGTGAACGAAACAGTGTAATAGAGCGTTTTTAGATACAAGTGCGAATGTTCGGTTAGGTTAAGTTATGAACCGTCGTAAAACCGCATTAAACAATGTCACTTAGTGAGATGCAGTGTTTTTCACCATTACAATTCGGGAACTGCGATATCTAATGTGAAAGCGCTTGCAAACGTCGTTAGGTTAGGTTAGGTTAGGTTACGTTAGGTTACGTTAGGTTACGTTAGGTTAGGTTAGGTTAGGTTTGGTTAGGTTAGGTTAGGTTAGGTTATGTTAGGTAAGGTTTGGTTAGGTTAGGTTAGGTTAGGTTGGGTTAGGCTGGGTTAAGTAAGGTTAGGTTAGGTTGGGTTAGGTTAGGTTAGGTTAGGTTAGGTTAAGATATGAACCGCGCTAAAACCGCATTAAACAATGTCACTTAGTGAGATGCTGTGTTTTTCACCATTACAAGTCGGGAAGTGCGATATCTAATGTGAAAGCGCATGAAACCATCGTAATCTTGTAGAAAACATTGTAAAGTAGCGAATAAAACGTTTTCTAACGATAGAAGTGCGAAGGTTAGGTTAGTTTGAGCTAGGTAGCGTCGTGAAACCACCAAAAACGATGTCATCTAACGAGATAGTGTTGTTTTATTGCGAGTACGAAACTGCGATAGGTGAAATATTGTGAAAGCACACAAAATGGCATGAACTAGCCAGATACTGCGTCTTGTGCCGTTACAAGTGCGAAACTGCTTTATTGTGATATTCTCGTTAAAGCGCATGCAAGTATCGTGAAACCCTAAAGAACGATGTCATTTAGCGAGATACAGCGTTCTGTATTGTAATAAGTTGGTGAGAAACTGTGAGGTCAAGCAAATATCGTAATTGTGAACGAAACAGTGTAATAGAGCGTTTTTAGATACAAGTGCGAATGTTCGGTTAGGTTAAGATATGAACCGTCGTAAAACCGCATTAAACAATGTCACTTATGGAGACGCAGTGTTTTTCACCATTACAAGTCGGGAACTGCGATATCTAATGTGAAAGCGCTTGCAAACCTCGTTAGGTTAGGTTAGGTTAGGTTAAGTTTGGTTAGGTTAGGTTAGGTTAGCTTAGGTTAGGTTAGGTTGGGTTGGGTTGGGTTAGGTTGGGTTAGGTTAGGTTAGGTTAGGTTAGGTTGGGTTAGGTTAGTTTAGGTTACGTTAGGTTAGGTTAGGTTGGGTTGGGTTGGGTTAGGTTAGGTTAGGTTAGGTTAGGTTACGTTAGGTTAAGGTATGAACCGTCGTAAATCCGCGGTAAACAATGTCACTTAATGAGATGCAGTGTTTTTCACCTTTACAAGTTGGGAACTGCGATATCAAATGTGAAAGCGCTTGAAACCGTCGTAATGTTGTAGAAAGCAATGTAAAGTAGCAAGTAAAACGTTTTCTAACGATAGAAGTCCGAAGGTTATGTTAGGTTGAGTTATGTTAGTTTAAGCTAGGTAGCGTCGTGAGACCACCAAAAAGGACGTCATCTAACGAGATAGTGTTGTTTTATTGCATGTACAAAATTGCAATAGGTGAAATGTTGTGAAAGCACACAAAACGGCATGAACAAGCCAGATACTGCGTGTTGTACCGTTACAAGTGCGAAACTGCTCTAATGTGATATTCTCGTTAAAGCGCATGCAAACACCGTGAAACCTTAAAGAACGATGCCATTTAGCGAGATACAGCGTTCTGTACTGCAATAAGTTGGTGAAAAACTGTGAGGTCATGCAAATATCGTAATTGTGAACGAAACAGTGTAATTGAGCGTAATTAGATACAAGTGTGAATGTTAGGTTAGGTTGAGATATCAACCGTCGTAAAACCGCATTAAACAATGTCACTTAGTGAGATGTAGTGTTTTTCAACATTACAAGTCGGGAACTGCGATATCTAATGTGAAAGTGCATGAAACCGTCGTAATGTTGTAGAGAGCATTGTAAAGTAGCGAGTAAAACGTTTTCTAACGATAGAAGTGCGAAGGTTATGTTAGGTTGAATTATGTTAGTTTAAGCTAGGTAGCGTCGTGAAACCACCAAAAAAGACATCATCTAACGAGATATAATTGTTTTATTTCATGTACGAAACTGCAATAGGTGAAATGTTGTGAAAGCACACAAAACGGCATGAACAAGCCAAATACTGCGTGTTCTACCGTTACAAGTGCGAAACTGCTATATTGTGATATTCTCGTTAAAGCGCATGCAAGCATCGTGAAACCTTAAAGAACAATGTCATTTAGCGAGATACAGCGTTCTGTACTGCAATAAGTTAGTGAAAAACTGTGTGGTTATGCAAATATCGTGATTGTGAACGAAACAGTGTAATAGAGCGTTTTTAGATACAAGTGCGAATGTTCGGTTAGGTTAAGATATGAACCGTCGTAAAACCGCATTAAACAATGTCACTTAGTGAGATGCAGTGTTTTTCACCATTACAAGTCGGAAACTGCGATATCTAATGTGAAAGCGCTTGCAACCGTCGTTAGGTTAGGTTAGGTTAGGTTAGGTTAGGTTAAGTTAGGTTTGGTTAGGTTAGGTTAGGTTAGGTTAGATTAGGTTAGGTTGGGTGGAGTTGGGTTAGGTTAGGTTAGGTTAGGTTACGTTGGGTTAGGTTAGGTTAGGTTAGGTTACGTTAGGTTAGGTTAGGTTACGTTAGGTTAGGTTAGGTTAGGTTAGGTAAGGATAATTTGGTTAGGTTAGGTAAGGATAATTTGGTTAGGTTAGGTAAGGTTAGGTTAGGTTAGGTTAGGTTGGGGTGGGTGTTGTTGGGTTGGGTTGGGTTGGGTTAGGTTTGGTTAGGTTAGGTTAGGTTACGTTAGGTTAGGTTAGGTTAGGTTACGTTAGGTTATGTTAGGTTAGGTTAGGTTACGTTAGGTTAGGTTAGATCAGGTAAGGTTAGGTTACGTTAGGTTAGGTTAGATCAGGTTAGGTTACGTTAGGTTAGGTTAGGTTAGGTTAGGTTTGGTTAGGTTAGGTTAGGTTAGCTTAGGATAGGTTAGGTTGGGTTGGGTTGGGTTAGGTTGGGTTAGGTTAGGTTAGGTTAGGTTAGGTTGGGTTACGTTAGCTTAGGTTACGCTAGGTTAGGTTAGGTTGGGTTGGGTTGGGTTAGGTTAGGTTAGGTTAGGTTAGGTTAGGTTAGGTTAGGTTACGTTAGGTTAAGGTATGAACCGTCATAAATCCGCGTTAAACAATGTCACTTAGTGAGATGCAGTGTTTTTCACCTTTACAAGTTGGGAACTGCGATATCTAATGTGAAAGCGCTTGAAACCGTCGTAATGTTGTAGAAAGCAATGTAAAGTTGCGAGTAAAACGTTTTCTAACGATAGAAGTCCGAAGGTTATGTTAGGTTGAGTTATGTTAGTTTAAGCTGGGTAGCGTCGTGAGACCACCAAAAAGGACGTCATCTAACGAGATAGTGTTGTTTTATTGCATGTACGAAATTGCAATAGGTGAAATGTTGTGAAAGCACACAAAACGGCATGAACAAGCCAGATACTGCGTGTTGTACCGTTACAAGTGCGAAACTGCTCTAATGTGATATTCTCGTTAAAGCGCATGCAAACATCGTGAAACCTTAAAGAACGATGTCATTTAGCGAGATGCAGCGTTCTGTACTGCAATAAGTTGGTGAAAAACTGTGAGGTCATGCAAATATCGTAATTGTGAACGAAACAGTGTAATAGAGCGTTTTGAGATACAAGCGCGAATGTTAGGTTAGGTCAAGATATGAACCGTCGTAAAACCGCATTGAACAATGTCACTTTGTGAGATGCAGGTTTTTTCACCATTACAAGTCGGGAACTGCGATATCTAATGTGAAAGTGCATGAAACCGTCGTAATGTTGTAGAGAGCATTGTAAAGTAGCGAGTAAAACGTTTTATAACGATAGAAGTGCGAAGGTTATGTTAGGTTGAATTATGTTAGTTTAAGCTAGGTAGCGTCGTGGGACCACCAAAAAGGACGTCATCTAACGAGATAGTGTTGTTTTATTGCGAGTACGAAACTGCGATAGGTGAAATATTGTGAAAGCACACAAAATGGCATGAACTAGCCAGATACTGCGTCTTGTGCCGTTACAAGTGCGAAACTGCTTTATTGTGATATTCTCGTTAAAGCGCATGCAAGTATCGTGAAACCCTAAAGAACGATGTCATTTAGCGAGATACAGCGTTCTGTATTGTAATAAGTTGGTGAGAAACTGTGAGGTCAAGCAAATATCGTAATTGTGAACGAAACAGTGTAATGGAGCGTTTTTAGATACAAGTGCGAATGTTCGGTTAGGTTAAGATATGAACCGTCGTAAAACCGCATTAAACAATGTCACTTATGGAGATGCAGTGTTTTTCACCATTACAAGTCGGGAACTGCGATATCTAATGTGAAAGCGCTTGCAAACCTCGTTAGGTTAGGTTAGGTTAGGTTAGGTTAGGTTACGTTAGGTTAGGTTAGGTTAGGTTAGGTTTGGTTAGGTTAGGTTAGGTTAGGTTAGGTTAGGTAAGGTTTGGTTAGGTTAGGTTAGGTTAGGTTGGGTTAGGTTGGGTTAAGTAAGGTTAGGTTAGGTTGGGTTAGGTTAGGTTAGGTTAGGTTAGGTTAAGAAATGAACCGTGCTAAAACCGCATTAAACAATGTCACTTAGTTAGATGTAGTGTTTTTCAACATTACAAGTCGGGAACTACGATATCTAATAGGAAAGCGCATGAAACCGTCGTAATCTTGTAGAAAACATTGTAAAGTTGCGAGTAAAACGTTTTCTAACGATAGAAGTGCGAAGGTTAGGTTAGGTTAGGTTAGGTTAGTTTAAGCTAGGTAGCGTCGTGAAACTACCAAAAACGACGTCATCTAACGAGATAGTGTTGTTTTATTGCGAGTATTAAACTGCGATAGGTGAAATGTTGTGAAAGCACACAAAACGGCATGAACAAGCCAACTACTGCGTGTTCTACCGTTACAAGTGCGAAACTGCTATATTGTGATATTCTCGTTAAAGCGCATGCAAGCATCGTGAAACCTTAAAGAACAATGTCATTTAGCGAGATACAGCGTTCTGTACTGCAATAAGTTGGTGAAAAACTGTGAGGTTATGCAAATATCGTAATTGTGAACGAAACAGTGTAATAGAGCGTTTTTAGATACAAGTGCGAATGTTCGGTTAGGTTAAGTTATGAACCGTCGTAAAACCGCATTAAACAATGTCACTTAGTGAGATGCAGTGTTTTTCACCATTACAAGTCGGGAACTGCGATATCTAATGTGAAAGCGCTTGCAAACGTCGTTAGGTTAGGTTAGGTTAGGTTACGTTAGGTTACGTTAGGTTACGTTAGGTTAGGTTAGGTTAGGTTTGGTTAGGTTAGGTTAGGTTAGGTTATGTTAGGTAAGGTTTGGTTAGGTTAGGTTAGGTTAGGTTGGGTTAGGCTGGGTTAAGTAAGGTTAGGTTAGGTTGGGTTAGGTTAGGTTAGGTTAGGTTAGGTTAAGATATGAACCGCGCTAAAACCGCATTAAACAATGTCACTTAGTGAGATGCTGTGTTTTTCACCATTACAAGTCGGGAAGTGCGATATCTAATGTGAAAGCGCATGAAACCATCGTAATCTTGTAGAAAACATTGTAAAGTAGCGAATAAAACGTTTTCTAACGATAGAAGTGCGAAGGTTAGGTTAGTTTGAGCTAGGTAGCGTCGTGAAACCACCAAAAACGATGTCATCTAACGAGATAGTGTTGTTTTATTGCGAGTACGAAACTGCGATAGGTGAAATATTGTGAAAGCACACAAAATGGCATGAACTAGCCAGATACTGCGTCTTGTGCCGTTACAAGTGCGAAACTGCTTTATTGTGATATTCTCGTTAAAGCGCATGCAAGTATCGTGAAACCCTAAAGAACGATGTCATTTAGCGAGATACAGCGTTCTGTATTGTAATAAGTTGGTGAGAAACTGTGAGGTCAAGCAAATATCGTAATTGTGAACGAAACAGTGTAATAGAGCGTTTTTAGATACAAGTGCGAATGTTCGGTTAGGTTAAGATATGAACCGTCGTAAAACCGCATTAAACAATGACACTTATGGAGACGCAGTGTTTTTCACCATTACAAGTCGGGAACTGCGATATCTAATGTGAAAGCGCTTGCAAACCTCGTTAGGTTAGGTTAGGTTAGGTTAAGTTTGGTTAGGTTAGGTTAGGTTAGCTTAGGTTAGGTTAGGTTGGGTTGGGTTGGGTTAGGTTGGGTTAGGTTAGGTTAGGTTAGGTTAGGTTGGGTTAGGTTAGTTTAGGTTACGTTAGGTTAGGTTAGGTTGGGTTGGGTTGGGTTAGGTTAGGTTAGGTTAGGTTAGGTTACGTTAGGTTAAGGTATGAACCGTCGTAAATCCGCGGTAAACAATGTCACTTAATGAGATGCAGTGTTTTTCACCTTTACAAGTTGGGAACTGCGATATCAAATGTGAAAGCGCTTGAAACCGTCGTAATGTTGTAGAAAGCAATGTAAAGTAGCAAGTAAAACGTTTTCTAACGATAGAAGTCCGAAGGTTATGTTAGGTTGAGTTATGTTAGTTTAAGCTAGGTAGCGTCGTGAGACCACCAAAAAGGACGTCATCTAACGAGATAGTGTTGTTTTATTGCATGTACAAAATTGCAATAGGTGAAATGTTGTGAAAGCACACAAAACGGCATGAACAAGCCAGATACTGCGTGTTGTACCGTTACAAGTGCGAAACTGCTCTAATGTGATATTCTCGTTAAAGCGCATGCAAACACCGTGAAACCTTAAAGAACGATGCCATTTAGCGAGATACAGCGTTCTGTACTGCAATAAGTTGGTGAAAAACTGTGAGGTCATGCAAATATCGTAATTGTGAACGAAACAGTGTAATTGAGCGTAATTAGATACAAGTGTGAATGTTAGGTTAGGTTGAGATATCAACCGTCGTAAAACCGCATTAAACAATGTCACTTAGTGAGATGTAGTGTTTTTCAACATTACAAGTCGGGAACTGCGATATCTAATGTGAAAGTGCATGAAACCGTCGTAATGTTGTAGAGAGCATTGTAAAGTAGCGAGTAAAACGTTTTCTAACGATAGAAGTGCGAAGGTTATGTTAGGTTGAATTATGTTAGTTTAAGCTAGGTAGCGTCGTGAAACCACCAAAAAAGACATCATCTAACGAGATATAATTGTTTTATTTCATGTACGAAACTGCAATAGGTGAAATGTTGTGAAAGCACACAAAACGGCATGAACAAGCCAAATACTGCGTGTTCTACCGTTACAAGTGCGAAACTGCTATATTGTGATATTCTCGTTAAAGCGCATGCAAGCATCGTGAAACCTTAAAGAACAATGTCATTTAGCGATATACAGCGTTCTGTACTGCAATAAGTTAGTGAAAAACTGTGTGGTTATGCAAATATCGTGATTGTGAACGAAACAGTGTAATAGAGCGTTTTTAGATACAAGTGCGAATGTTCGGTTAGGTTAAGATATGAACCGTCGTAAAACCGCATTAAACAATGTCACTTAGTGAGATGCAGTGTTTTTCACCAGTACAAGTCGGAAACTGCGATATCTAATGTGAAAGCGCTTGCAACCGTCGTTAGGTTAGGTTAGGTTAGGTTAGGTTAGGTTAGGTTAGGTTTGGTTAGGTTAGGTTAGGTTAGGTTAGATTAGGTTAGGTTGGGTGGAGTTGGATTAGGTTAGGTTAGGTTAGGTTACGTTGGGTTAGGTTAGGTTAGGTTAGGTTACGTTAGGTTAGGTTAGGTTACGTTAGGTTAGGTTAGGTTAGGTTAGGTAAGGATAATTTGGTTAGGTTAGGTAAGGATAATTTGGTTAGGTTAGGTAAGGTTAGGTTAGGTTAGGTTAGGTTGGGGTGGGTGTTGTTGGGTTGGGTTGGGTTGGGTTAGGTTTGGTTAGGTTAGGTTAGGTTACGTTAGGTTAGGTTAGGTTAGGTTACGTTAGGTTATGTTAGGTTAGGTTAGGTTACGTTAGGTTAGGTTAGATCAGGTAAGGTTAGGTTACGTTAGGTTAGGTTAGATCAGGTTAGGTTACGTTAGGTTAGGTTAGGTTAGGTTAGGTTTGGTTAGGTTAGGTTAGGTTAGCTTAGGATAGGTTAGGTTGGGTTGGGTTGGGTTAGGTTGGGTTAGGTTAGGTTAGGTTAGGTTAGGTTGGGTTACGTTAGCTTAGGTTACGCTAGGTTAGGTTAGGTTGGGTTGGGTTGGGTTAGGTTAGGTTAGGTTAGGTTAGGTTAGGTTACGTTAGGTTAAGGTATGAACCGTCATAAATCCGCGTTAAACAATGTCACTTAGTGAGATGCAGTGTTTTTCACCTTTACAAGTTGGGAACTGCGATATCTAATGTGAAAGCGCTTGAAACCGTCGTAATGTTGTAGAAAGCAATGTAAAGTTGCGAGTAAAACGTTTTCTAACGATAGAAGTCCGAAGGTTATGTTAGGTTGAGTTATGTTAGTTTAAGCTGGGTAGCGTCGTGAGACCACCAAAAAGGACGTCATCTAACGAGATAGTGTTGTTTTATTGCATGTACGAAATTGCAATAGGTGAAATGTTGTGAAAGCACACAAAACGGCATGAACAAGCCAGATACTGCGTGTTGTACCGTTACAAGTGCGAAACTGCTCTAATGTGATATTCTCGTTAAAGCGCATGCAAACATCGTGAAACCTTAAAGAACGATGTCATTTAGCGAGATGCAGCGTTCTGTACTGCA
>NW_027464585.1:56516036-56521036 GCF_043290135.1 Rhipicephalus microplus | reverse complement strand
GTAGCGTCATGAGACCACCAAAAAGGACGTCATCTAACGAGATAGTGTTGTTTTATTGCATGTACGAAATGGCAATAGGTGAAATGTTGTGAAAGCACACAAAACGGCATGAACAAGCCAGATACTGCGTGTTGTACCGTTACAAGTGCGAAACTGCTATAATGTGATATTCTCGTTAAAGCGCATGCAAGCATCGTTAAACCTTAAAGAACGAAGTCATTTAGCGAGATACAGCGTTCTGTACTGCAATAAGTTGGTGAAAAACTGTGAGGTTATGCAAATATCGTAATTGTGAACGAAACAGTGTAATAGAGCGTTTTTCAATACAAGTGCGAATCTTAAGTTAGGTTAAGTTATGAACCGTCGTAAAACCGCATTAAACAATGTCAATTAGTGAGATGCAGTGTTTTTCACCATTACAAGTCGGGAACTGCGATATCTAATGTGAAAGCGCTTGCAAACGTCGTTAGGTTAGGTTAGGTTAGGTTACGTTAGGTTAGGTTAGGTTAGGTTAGGTTAGGTTAGGTTAGGTTGGGTTAGGTTATGTTAGGTAAGGTTTGGTTAGGTTAGGTTAGGTTAGGTTGGGTTAGGCTGGGTTAAGTAAGGTTAGGTTAGGTTGGGTTAGGTTAGGTTAGGTTAGGTTAGGTTAAGATATGAACCGCGCTAAAACCGCATTAAACAATGTCACTTAGTGAGATGCTGTGTTTTTCACCATTACAAGTCGGGAATTGCGATATCTAATGTGAAAGCGCATGAAACCTTCGTAATATTGTAGAAAACATTGTAAAGTAGCGAATAAAACGTTTTCTAACGATAGAAGTGCGAAGGTTAGGTTAGTTTGAGCTAGGTAGCGTCGTGAAACCACCAAAAACGATGTCATCTAACGAGATAGTGTTGTTTTATTGCGAGTACGAAACTGCGATAGGTGAAATATTGTGAAAGCACACAAAATGGCATGAACTAGCCAGATACTGCGTCTTGTGCCGTTACAAGTGCGAAACTGCTTTATTGTGATATTCTCGTTAAAGCGCATGCAAGTATCGTGAAACCCTAAAGAACGATGTCATTTAGCGAGATACAGCGTTCTGTATTGTAATAAGTTGGTGAGAAACTGTGAGGTCAAGCAAATATCGTAATTGTGAACGAAACAGTGTAATGGAGCGTTTTTAGATACAAGTGCGAATGTTCGGTTAGGTTAAGATATGAACCGTCGTAAAACCGCATTAAACAATGTCACTTATGGAGATGCAGTGTTTTTCACCATTACAAGTCGGGAACTGCGATATCTAATGTGAAAGCGCTTGCAAACCTCGTTAGGTTAGGTTAGGTTAGGTTAGGTTAGGTTACGTTAGGTTAGGTTAGGTTAGGTTAGGTTTGGTTAGGTTAGGTTAGGTTAGGTTAGGTTAGGTAAGGTTTGGTTAGGTTAGGTTAGGTTAGGTTGGGTTAGGTTGGGTTAAGTAAGGTTAGGTTAGGTTGGGTTAGGTTAGGTTAGGTTAGGTTAGGTTAAGAAATGAACCGTGCTAAAACCGCATTAAACAATGTCACTTAGTTAGATGTAGTGTTTTTCAACATTACAAGTCGGGAACTACGATATCTAATAGGAAAGCGCATGAAACCGTCGTAATCTTGTAGAAAACATTGTAAAGTTGCGAGTAAAACGTTTTCTAACGATAGAAGTGCGAAGGTTAGGTTAGGTTAGGTTAGGTTAGTTTAAGCTAGGTAGCGTCGTGAAACTACCAAAAACGATGTCATCTAACGAGATAGTGTTGTTTTATTGCGAGTATTAAACTGCGATAGGTGAAATGTTGTGAAAGCACACAAAACGGCATGAACAAGCCAACTACTGCGTGTTCTACCGTTACAAGTGCGAAACTGCTATATTGTGATATTCTCGTTAAAGCTCATGCAAGCATCGTGAAACCTTAAAGAACAATGTCATTTAGCGAGATACAGCGTTCTGTACTGCAATAAGTTGGTGAAAAACTGTGAGGTTATGCAAATATCGTAATTGTGAACGAAACAGTGTAATAGAGCGTTTTTAGATACAAGTGCGAATGTTCGGTTAGGTTAAGTTATGAACCGTCGTAAAACCGCATTAAACAATGTCACTTAGTGAGATGCAGTGTTTTTCACCATTACAAGTCGGGAACTGCGATATCTAATGTGAAAGCGCTTGCAAACGTCGTTAGGTTAGGTTAGGTTAGGTTACGTTAGGTTACGTTAGGTTACGTTAGGTTAGGTTAGGTTAGGTTTGGTTAGGTTAGGTTAGGTTAGGTTATGTTAGGTAAGGTTTGGTTAGGTTAGGTTAGGTTAGGTTGGGTTAGGCTGGGTTAAGTAAGGTTAGGTTAGGTTGGGTTAGGTTAGGTTAGGTTAGGTTAGGTTAAGATATGAACCGCGCTAAAACCGCATTAAACAATGTCACTTAGTGAGATGCTGTGTTTTTCACCATTACAAGTCGGGAAGTGCGATATCTAATGTGAAAGCGCATGAAACCATCGTAATCTTGTAGAAAACATTGTAAAGTAGCGAATAAAACGTTTTCTAACGATAGAAGTGCGAAGGTTAGGTTAGTTTGAGCTAGGTAGCGTCGTGAAACCACCAAAAACGATGTCATCTAACGAGATAGTGTTGTTTTATTGCGAGTACGAAACTGCGATAGGTGAAATATTGTGAAAGCACACAAAATGGCATGAACTAGCCAGATACTGCGTCTTGTGCCGTTACAAGTGCGAAACTGCTTTATTGTGATATTCTCGTTAAAGCGCATGCAAGTATCGTGAAACCCTAAAGAACGATGTCATTTAGCGAGATACAGCGTTCTGTATTGTAATAAGTTGGTGAGAAACTGTGAGGTCAAGCAAATATCGTAATTGTGAACGAAACAGTGTAATAGAGCGTTTTTAGATACAAGTGCGAATGTTCGGTTAGGTTAAGATATGAACCGTCGTAAAACCGCATTAAACAATGTCACTTATGGAGACGCAGTGTTTTTCACCATTACAAGTCGGGAACTGCGATATCTAATGTGAAAGCGCTTGCAAACCTCGTTAGGTTAGGTTAGGTTAGGTTAGGTTTGGTTAGGTTAGGTTAGGTTAGCTTAGGTTAGGTTAGGTTGGGTTGGGTTGGGTTAGGTTGGGTTAGGTTAGGTTAGGTTAGGTTAGGTTGGGTTAGGTTAGTTTAGGTTACGTTAGGTTAGGTTAGGTTGGGTTGGGTTGGGTTAGGTTAGGTTAGGTTAGGTTAGGTTACGTTAGGTTAAGGTATGAACCGTCGTAAATCCGCGGTAAACAATGTCACTTAATGAGATGCAGTGTTTTTCACCTTTACAAGTTGGGAACTGCGATATCAAATGTGAAAGCGCTTGAAACCGTCGTAATGTTGTAGAAAGCAATGTAAAGTAGCAAGTAAAACGTTTTCTAACGATAGAAGTCCGAAGGTTATGTTAGGTTGAGTTATGTTAGTTTAAGCTAGGTAGCGTCGTGAGACCACCAAAAAGGACGTCATCTAACGAGATAGTGTTGTTTTATTGCATGTACAAAATTGCAATAGGTGAAATGTTGTGAAAGCACACAAAACGGCATGAACAAGCCAGATACTGCGTGTTGTACCGTTACAAGTGCGAAACTGCTCTAATGTGATATTCTCGTTAAAGCGCATGCAAACACCGTGAAACCTTAAAGAACGATGTCATTTAGCGAGATACAGCGTTCTGTACTGCAATAAGTTGGTGAAAAACTGTGAGGTCATGCTAATATCGTAATTGTGAACGAAACAGTGTAATTGAGCGTAATTAGATACAAGTGTGAATGTTAGGTTAGGTTGAGATATCAACCGTCGTAAAACCGCATTAAACAATGTCACTTAGTGAGATGTAGTGTTTTTCAACATTACAAGTCGGGAACTACGATATCTATTAGGAAAGCGCATGAAACCGTCGTTAGGTTAGGTTAGGTTAGGTTAGGTTAGGTTAGGTTAGGTTTGGTTAGGTTAGGTTAGGTTAGGTTAGATTAGGTTAGGTTGGGTGGAGTTGGGTTAGGTTAGGTTAGGTTAGGTTACGTTGGGTTAGGTTAGGTTAGGTTAGGTTACGTTAGGTTAGGTTAGGTTACGTTAGGTTAGGTTAGGTTAGGTTAGGTAAGGATAATTTGGTTAGGTTAGGTAAGGATAATTTGGTTAGGTTAGGTAAGGTTAGGTTAGGTTAGGTTAGGTTGGGGTGGGTGTTGTTGGGTTGGGTTGGGTTGGGTTAGGTTTGGTTAGGTTAGGTTAGGTTACGTTAGGTTAGGTTAGGTTAGGTTACGTTAGGTTATGTTAGGTTAGGTTAGGTTACGTTAGGTTAGGTTAGATCAGGTAAGGTTAGGTTACGTTAGGTTAGGTTAGATCAGGTTAGGTTACGTTAGGTTAGGTTAGGTTAGGTTAGGTTTGGTTAGGTTAGGTTAGGTTAGCTTAGGATAGGTTAGGTTGGGTTGGGTTGGGTTAGGTTGGGTTAGGTTAGGTTAGGTTAGGTTAGGTTGGGTTACGTTAGCTTAGGTTACGCTAGGTTAGGTTAGGTTGGGTTGGGTTGGGTTAGGTTAGGTTAGGTTAGGTTAGGTTAGGTTACGTTAGGTTAAGGTATGAACCGTCATAAATCCGCGTTAAACAATGTCACTTAGTGAGATGCAGTGTTTTTCACCTTTACAAGTTGGGAACTGCGATATCTAATGTGAAAGCGCTTGAAACCGTCGTAATGTTGTAGAAAGCAATGTAAAGTTGAGAGTAAAACGTTTTCTAACGATAGAAGTCCGAAGGTTATGTTAGGTTGAGTTATGTTAGTTTAAGCTGGGTAGCGTCGTGAGACCACCAAAAAGGACGTCATCTAACGAGATAGTGTTGTTTTATTGCATGTACGAAATTGCAATAGGTGAAATGTTGTGAAAGCACACAAAACGGCATGAACAAGCCAGATACTGCGTGTTGTACCGTTACAAGTGCGAAACTGCTCTAATGTGATATTCTCGTTAAAGCGCATG
>NW_027464585.1:56498536-56506036 GCF_043290135.1 Rhipicephalus microplus | reverse complement strand
TTGGTGAGAAACTGTGAGGTCAAGCAAATATCGTAATTGTGAACGAAACAGTGTAATAGAGCGTTTTTAGATACAAGTGCGAAAGTTCGGTTAGGTTAAGATATGAACCGTCGTAAAACCGCATTAAACAATGTCACTTATGGAGATGCAGTGTTTTTCACCATTACAAGTCGGGAACTGCGATATCTAATGTGAAAGCGCTTGCAAACCTCGTTAGGTTAGGTTAGGTTAGGTTAGGTTACGTTAGGTTAGGTTAGGTTAGGTTAGGTTAGATTAGGTTAGGTTAGGTTAGGTAAGGTTTGGTTAGGGTTGGTTAGGTTAGGTTGGGTTAGGTTGGGTTAAGTAAGGTTAGGTTAGGTTGGGTTAGGTTAGGTTAGGTTAGGTTAGGTTAAGATATGAACCGCGCTAAAACCGCATTAAACAATGTCACTTAGTTAGATGTAGTGTTTTTCAACATTACAAGTCGGGAACTACGATATCTAATAGGAAAGCGCATGAAACCGTCGTAATCTTGTAGAAAACATTGTAAAGTTGCGAGTAAAACGTTTTCTAACGATAGAAGTGCGAAGGTTAGGTTAGGTTAGGTTAGTTTAAGCTAGGTAGCGTCGTGAAACTACCAAAAACGACGTCATCTAACGAGATAGTGTTGTTTTATTGCGAGTATTAAACTGCGATAGGTGAAATGTTGTGAAAGCACACAAAACGGCATGAACAAGCCAAATACTGCGTGTTCTACCGTTACAAATGCTATATTGTGATATTCTCGTTAAAGCGCATGCAAGCATCGTGAAACCTTAAAGAACAATGTCATTTAGCGAGATACAGCGTTCTGTACTGCAATAAGTTGGTGAAAAACTGTGAGGTTATGCAAATATCGTAATTGTGAACGAAACAGTGTAATAGAGCGTTTTTAGATACAAGTGCGAATGTTCGGTTAGGTTAAGATATGAACCGTCGTAAAACCGCATTAAACAATGTCACTTAGTGAGATGCAGTGTTTTTCACCATTACAAGTCGGGAACTGCGATATCTAATGTGAAAGCGCTTGCAACCGTCGTTAGGTTAGGTTAGGTTAGGTTAGGTTAGGTTAGGTTAGGTTAGGTTAGATTAGGTTAGGTTGGGTTGAGTTGGGTTAGGTTAGGTTAGGTTAGGTTACGTTGGGTTAGGTTAGGTTAGGTTACGTTAGGTTAGGTTAGGTTACGTTAGGTTAGGTTAGGTTAGGTTACGTTAGGTTAGGTTAGGTTAGGTAAGGATAATTTGGTTAGGTTAGGTAAGGTTAGGTTAGGTTAGGTTAGGTTGGGGTGGGTGTTGTTGGGTTGGGTTGGGTTGGGTTGGGTTGGGTTAGGTTTGGTTAGGTTAGGTTACGTTACGTTAGGTTAGGTTAGGTTAGGTTAGGTTACGTTAGGTTATGTTAGGTTATGTTAGGTTAGGTTAGGTTACGTTAGGTTAGGTTAGATCAGGTAAGGTTAGGTTACGTTAGAATAGGTTAGGTTAGGTTACGTTAGGTTAGGTTAGGTTAGGTTTGGTTAGGTTAGGTTAGGTTAGCTTAGGGTTGGTTTGGTTGCGTTGGGTTGGGTTAGGTTGGGTTAGGTTAGGTTAGGTTAGGTTAGGTTGGGTTAGGTTAGTTTAGGTTAGATTAGGTTAGGTTAGGTTGGGTTGGGTTGGGTTAGGTTAGGTAAGGTTAGGTTAAGTTAGGTTAGGTTACGTTAGGTTAAGGTATGAACCGTCGTAAAACCGCGTTAAACAATGTCACTTAGTGAGATGCAGTGTTTTTCACCTTTACAAGTTGGGAACTGCGATATCTAATGTGAAAGCGCTTGAAACCGTCGTAATGTTGTAGAAAGCAATGTAAAGTAGCGAGTAAAACGTTTTCTAACGATAGAAGTCCGAAGGTTATGTTAGGTTGAGTTATGTTAGTTTAAGCTAGGTAGCGTCGTGAAACCACCAAAAACGACGTCATCTAACGAGATAGTGTTGTTTTATTGCGAGTACGAAACTGCGATAGGTGAAATGTTGTTAAAGCACACAAAACGTCATGAACAAGCCAAATACTGCGTGTTGTACCGTTACAAGTGCGAAACTGCTATGTTGTGATATTCTCGGTAAAGCGCATGCAAGCATCGTGAAACCTTAAAGAATGATGTCATTTAGCGAGAGACAGCGTTCTGTACTGTAATAAGTTGGTGAAAAACTGTGAGGTCATGCAAATATCGTAATTGTGAACGAAACAGTGTAATAGAGCGTTTTGAGATACAAGCGCGAATGTTAGGTTAGGTTAAGATATGAACCGTCGTAAAACCCCATTGAACAATGTCACTATGGGAGATGCAGGTTTTTTCACCATTACAAGTCGGGAACTGCGATATCTAATGTGAAAGTGCATGAAACCGTCGTAATGTTGTAGAGAGCATTGTAAAGTAGCGAGTAAAACGTTTTCTAACGATAGAAGTGCGAAGGTTATGTTAGGTTGAATTATGTTAGTTTAAGCTAGGTAGCGTCGTGATACCACCAAAAAAGACATCATCTAACGAGATATAATTGTTTTATTTCATGTACGAAACTGCAATAGGTGAAATGTTGTGAAAGCACACAAAACGGCATGAACAAGCCAAATACTGCGTGTTCTACCGTTACAAGTGCGAAACTTCTATATTGTGATATTCTCGTTAAAGCGCATGCAAGCATCGTGAAACCTTAAAGAACAATGTCATTTAGCGAGATACAGCGTTCTGTACTGCAATAAGTTAGTGAAAAACTGTGAGGTTATGCAAATATCGTAATTGTGAACGAAACAGTGTAATAGAGCGTTTTTAGATACAAGTGCGAATGTTCGGTTAGGTTAAGATATGAACCGTCGTAAAACCGCATTAAACAATGTCACTTAGTGAGATGCAGTGTTTTTCACCATTACAAGTCGGGAACTGCGATATCTAATGTGAAAGCGCTTGCAACCGTCGTTAGGTTAGGTTAGGTTAGGTTTGGTTAGGTTAGGTTTGGTTAGGTTTGGTTAGGTTAGGTTAGGTTAGGTTAGATTAGGTTAGGTTAGGTGGAGTTGGGTTAGGTTAGGTTAGGTTAGGTTACGTTGGGTTAGGTTAGGTTAGGTTAGGTTACGTTAGGTTAGGTTAGGTTACGTTAGGTTAGGTTAGGTTAGGTTAGGTAAGGATAATTTGGTTAGGTTAGGTAAGGATAATTTGGTTAGGTTAGGTAAGGTTAGGTTAGGTTAGGTTAGGTTGGGGTGGGTGTTGTTGGGTTGGGTTGGGTTGGGTTAGGTTTGGTTAGGTTAGGTTAGGTTACGTTAGGTTAGGTTAGGTTAGGTTAGGTTAGGTTATGTTAGGTTAGGTTAGGTTACGTTAGGTTAGGTTAGATCAGGTAAGGTTAGGTTACGTTAGAATAGGTTAGGTTAGGTTAGGGTACGTTAGGTTAGGTTAGGTTAGGTTAGGTTTGGTTAGGTTAGGTTAGGTTAGCTTAGGTTAGGTTAGGTTGGGTTGGGTTGGGTTAGGTTGGGTTAGGTTAGGTTAGGTTAGGTTAGGTTGGGTTACGTTAGTTTAGGTTACGTTAGGTTAGGTTAGGTTGGGTTGGGTTGGGTTAGGTTAGGTTAGGTTAGGTTAGGTAAGGTTAGGTTAGGTTAGGTTAGGTTACGTTAGGTTAAGGTATGAACCGTCGTAAATCCGCGTTAAACAATGTCACTTAGTGAGATGCAGTGTTTTTCACCTTTACAAGTTGGGAACTGCGATATCTATTGTGAAAGCGCTTGAAACCGTCGTAATGTTGTAGAAAGCAATGTAAAGTAGCGAGTAAAACGTTTTCTAACGATAGAAGTCCGAAGGTTATGTTAGGTTGAGTTATGTTAGTTTAAGCTGGGTAGCGTCGTGAGACCACCAAAAAGGACGTCATCTAACGAGATAGTGTTGTTTTATTGCATGTACGAAATCGCAATAGGTGAAATGTTGTGAAAGCACACAAAACGGCATGAACAAGCCAGATACTGCGTGTTGTACCGTTACAAGTGCGAAACTGCTCTAATGTGATATTCTCGTTAAAGCGCATGCAAACATCGTGAAGCCTTAAAGAACGATGTCATTTAGCGAGATACAGCGTTCTGTACTGCAATAAGTTGGGGAAAAACTGTGAGGTTATGCAAATATCGTAATTGTGAACGAAACAGTGTAATAGAGCGTTTTGAGATACAAGCGCGAATGTTAGGTTAGCTCAAGATATGAACCGTCGTAAAACCGCATTGAACAATGTCACTTTGTGAGATGCAGGTTTTTTCACCATTACAAGTCGGGAACTGCGATATCTAATGTGAAAGTGCATGAAACCGTCGTAATGTTGTATAGAGCATTGTAAAGTAGCGAGTAAAACGTTTTCTAACGATAGAAGTGCGAAGGTTATGTTAGGTTGAATTATGTTAGTTTAAGCTAGGTAGCGTCGTGAGACCACCAAAAAGGACGTCAGCTAACGAGATAGTGTTGTTTTATTGCATGTACAAAATTGCAATAGGTGAAATGTTGTGAAAGCACACAATACGGCATGAACAAGCCAGATACTGCGTGTTGTACCGTTACAAGTGCGAAACTGCTCTAATGTGATATTCTCGTTAAAGCGCATGCAAACATCGTGAAACCTTAAAGAACGATGTCATTTAGCGAGATACAGCGTTCTGTACTGCAATAAGTTGGTGAAAAACTGTGAGGTCATGCAAATATCGTAATTGTGAACGAAACAGTGTAATTGAGCGTAATTAGATACAAGTGTGAATGTTAGGTTAGGTTGAGATATCAACCGTCGTAAAACCGCATTAAACAATGTCACTTAGTGAGATGTAGTGTTTTTCAACATTACAAGTCGGGAACTACGATATCTAATAGGAAAGCCCATGAAACCGTCGTAATCTTGTAGAAAACATTGTAAAGCTGCCAGTAAAACGTTTTCTAACGACAGAAGTGCGAAGGTTAGGTTAGGTTAGGTTAGTTTAAGCTAGGTAACGTCGTGAAACTACTAGAAACGACGTCATCTAACGAGATAGTGTTGTTTTATTGCGAGTACGAAACTGCGATAGGTGAAATATTGTGAAAGCACACAAAATGGCATGAACTAGCCAGATACTGCGTCTTGTGCCGTTACAAGTGCGAAACTGCTTTATTGTGATATTCTCGTTAAAGCGCATGCAAGTATCGTGAAACCCTAAAGAACGACGTCATTTAGCGAGATACAGCGTTCTGTATTGTAATAAGTTGGTGAGAAACTGTGAGGTCAAGCAAATATCGTAATTTTGAACGAAACAGTGTAATAGAGCGTTTTTAGATACAAGTGCGAATGTTCGGTTAAGTTAAGATATGAACCGTCGTAAAATCGCATTAAACAATGTCACTTATGGAGATGCAGTGTTTTTCACCATTACAAGTCGGGAACTGCGATATCTAATGTGAAAGCGCTTGCAAACGTCGTTAGGTTAGGTTAGGTTAGGTTAGGTTAGGTTACGTTAGGTTAGGTTAGGTTAGGTTTGGTTAGGTTAGGTTAGGTTAGGTTATGTCAGGTAAGGTTTGGTTAGGTTAGGTTAGGTTAGGTTGGGTTAGGTTGGGTTAAGTAAGGTTAGGTTAGGTTGGGTTAGGTTTGGTTAGGTTAGGTTAAGATATGAACCGCGCTAAAACCGCATTAAACAATGTCACTTAGTTAGATGTAGTGTTTTTCAACATTACAAGTCGGGAACTACGATATCAAATAGGAAAGCGCATGAAACCGTCGTAATCTTGTAGAAAACATTGTAAAGTTGCGAGTAAAACGTTTTCTAACGATAGAAGTGCGAAGGTTAGGTTAGTTTGAGCTAGGTAGCGTCGTGAAACCACCAAAAACGATGTCATCTAACGAGATAGTGTTGTTTTATTGCGAGTACGAAACTGCGATAGGTGAAATATTGTGAAAGCACACAAAATGGCATGAACTAGCCAGATACTGCGTCTTGTGCCGTTACAAGTGCGAAACTGCTTTATTGTGATATTCTCGTTAAAGCGCATGCAAGTATCGTGAAACCCTAAAGAACGATGTCATTTAGCGAGATACAGCGTTCTGTATTGTAATAAGTTGGTGAGAAACTGTGAGGTCAAGCAAATATCGTAATTGTGAACGAAACAGTGTAATAGAGCGTTTTTAGATACAAGTGCGAATGTTCGGTTAGGTTAAGATATGAACCGTCGTAAAACCGCATTAAACAATGTCACTTATGGAGATGCAGTGTTTTTCACCATTACAAGTCGGGAACTGCGATATCTAATGTGAAAGCGCTTGCAAACCTCGTTAGGTTAGGTTAGGTTAGGTTAGGTTACGTTAGGTTAGGTTAGGTTAGGTTTGGTTAGGTTAGGTTAGGTTAGGTTAGGTTAGGTTAGGTTAGGTAAGGTTTGGTTAGGTTAGGTTAGGTTAGGTTGGGTTAGGTTGGGTTAAGTAAGGTTAGGTTAGGTTGGGTTAGGTTAGGTTAGGTTAGGTTAGGTTAAGATATGAACCGCGCTAAAACCGCATTAAACAATGTCACTTAGTTAGATGTAGTGTTTTTCAACATTACAAGTCGGGAACTACGATATCTAATAGGAAAGCGCATGAAACCGTCCTAATCTTGTAGAAAACATTGTAAAGTTGCGAGTAAAACGTTTTCTAACGGTAGAAGTGCGAAGGTTAGGTTAGGTTAGGTTAGTTTAAGCTAGGTAGCGTCGTGAAACTACCAAAAACGACGTCATCTAACGAGATAGTGTTGTTTTATTGCGAGTATTAAACTGCGATAGGTGAAATGTTGTGAAAGCACACAAAACAGCATGAACAAGCCAAATACTGCGTGTTTTACCGTTACAAGTGCGAAACTGCTATATTGTGATATTCTCGTTAAAGCGCATGCAAGCATCGTGAAACCTTAAAGAACAATGTCATTTAGCGAGATACAGCGTTCTGTACTGCAATAAGTTGGTGAAAAACTGTGAGGTTATGCAAATATCGTAATTGTGAACGAAACAGTGTAATAGAGCGTTTTTAGATACAAGTGTGAATGTTCGGTTAGGTTAAGATGTGAACCGTCGTAAAACCGCATTAAACAATGTCACTTAGTGAGATGCAGTGTTTTTCACCATTACAAGTCGGGAACTGCGATATCTAATGTGAAAGCGCTTGCAACCGTCGTTAGGTTAGGTTAGGTTTGGTTAGGTTAGGTTAGGTTAGGTTAGGTTAGATTAGGTTAGGTTGGGTTGAGTTGGGTTAGGTTAGGTTAGGTTACGTTGGGTTAGGTTAGGTTAGGTTAGGTTACGTTAGGTTAGGTTAGGTTACGTTAGGTTAGGTTAGGTTAGGTTACGTTACGTTAGGTTAGGTTAGGTAAGGATAATTTGGTTAGGTTAGGTAAGGTTAGGTTAGGTTAGGTTAGGTTGGGGTGGGTGTTGTTGGGTTGGGTTGGGTTGGGTTAGGTTTGGTTAGGTTAGGTTACGTTACGTTAGGTTAGGTTAGGTTAGGTTAGGTTACGTT
>NW_027464585.1:56478536-56496036 GCF_043290135.1 Rhipicephalus microplus | reverse complement strand
CCGTTACAAGTGCGAAACTGCTCTAATGTGATATTCTCGTTAAAGCGAATGCAAACATCGTGAAACCTTAAAGAACGATGTCATTTAGCGAGATACAGCGTTCTGTACTGCAATAAGTTGGTGAAAAACTGTGAGGTCATGCAAATATCGTAATTGTGAACGAAACAGTGTAATTGAGCGTAATTAGATACAAGTGTGAATGTTAGGTTAGGTTGAGATATCAACCGTCGTAAAACCGCATTAAACAATGTCACTTAGTGAGATGTAGTGTTTTTCAACATTACAAGTCGGGAACCACGATATCTAATAGGAAAGCGCATGAAACCGTCGTAATCTTGTAGAAAACATTGTAAAGCTGCGAGTAAAACGTTTTCTAACGACAGAAGTGCGAAGGTTAGGTTAGGTTAGGTTAGTTTAAGCTAGGTAACGTCGTGAAACTACCAAAAACGACGTCATCTAACGAAATAGTGTTGTTTTATGGCGAGTACGAAACTGCGATAGGTGAAATATTGTGAAAGCACACAAAATGGCATGAACTAGCCAGATACTGCGTCTTGTGCCGTTACAAGTGCGAAACTGCTTTATTGTGATATTCTCGTTATAGCGCATGCAAGTATCGTGAAACCCTAAAGAACGATGTCCTTTAGCGAGATACAGCGTTCTGTATTGTAATAAGTTGGTGAGAAACTGTGAGGTCAAGCAAATATTGTAATTGTCAACAAAACAGTGTAATAGAGCGTTTTTAGATACAAGTGCGAATGTTCGGTTAGGTTAAGATATGAACCGTCGTAAAACCGCATTAAACAATGTCACTTATGGAGATGCAGTGTTTTTCACCATTACAAGTCGGGAACTGCGATATCTAATGTGAAAGCGCTTGCAAACGTCGTTAGGTTAGGTTAGGTTAGGTTAGGTTAGGTTACGTTAGGTTAGGTTAGGTTAGGTTTGGTTAGGTTAGGTTAGGTTAGGTTAGGTTGGGTTAGGTTGGGTTAAGTAAGGTTAGGTTAGGTTGGGTTAGGTTAGGTTAGGTTAGGTTAAGGTATGAACTGCGCTAAAACCGCATTAAACAATGTCACTTAGTTAGATGTACTGTTTTTCAACATTACAAGTCGGGAACTACGATATCTAATAGGAAAGCGCATGAAACCGTCGTAATCTTGTAGAAAACATTGTAAAGTTGCGAGTAAAACGTTTTCTAACGATAGAAGTGCGAAGGTTAGGTTAGGTTAGGTTAGTTTAAGCTAGGTAGCGTCGTGAAACTACCAAAAACGACGTCATCTAACGAGATAGTGTTGTTTTATTGCGAGTATTAAACTGCGATAGGTGAAATGTTGTGAAAGCACACAAAACGGCATGAACAAGCCAAATACTGCGTGTTCTACCGTTACAAGTGCGAAACTGCTATATTGTGATATTCTCGTTAAAGCGCATGCAAGCATCGTGAAACCTTAAAGAACAATGTCATTATCGAGATACAGCGTTCTGTACTGCAATAAGTTGGTGAAAAACTGTGAGGTTATGCAAATATCGTAATTGTGAACGAAACAGTGTAATAGAGCGTTTTTAGATACAATTGCGAATGTTCGGTTAGGTCAAGATATGAACCGTCGTAAAACCGCATTGAACAATGTCACTTTGTGAGATGCAGGTTTTTTCACAATTACAAGTCGGGAACTGCGATATCTAATGTGAAATTGCATGAAACCGTCGTAATGTTGTAGAGAGCATTGTAAAGTAGCGAGTAAAACGTTTTCTAATGATAGAAGTGCGAAGGTTATGTTAGGTTGAATTATGTTAATTTAAGCTAGGTAGCGTCGTGAGACCACCAAAAAGGACGTCATCTAACGAGATAGTGTTGTTTTATTGCATGTACGAAATTGCAATAGGTGAAATGTTGTGAAAGCACACAAAACGGCATGAACTAGCCAGATACTGCGTCTTGTGCCGTTACAAGTGCGAAACTGCTTTATTGTGATATTCTCGTTATAGCGCATGCAAGTATCGTGAAACCCTAAAGAACGATGTCATTTAGCGAGATACAGCGTTCTGTATTGTAATAAGTTGGTGAGAAACTGTGAGGTCAAGCAAATATTGTAATTGTGAACGAAACAGTGTAATAGAGCGTTTTTAGATACAAGTGCGAATGTTCGGTTAGGTTAAGATATGAACCGTCGTAAAACCGCATTAAACAATGTCACTTATGGAGATGCAGTGTTTTTCACCATTACAAGTCGGGAACTGCGATATCTAATGTGAAAGCGCTTGCAAACGTCGTTAGGTTAGGTTAGGTTAGGTTAGGTTAGGTTACGTTAGGTTAGGTTAGGTTAGGTTTGGTTAGGTTAGGTTAGGTTAGGTTAGGTAAGGTTTGGTTAGGTTAGGTTAGGTTAGGTTGGGTTAGGTTGGGTTAAGTAAGGTTAGGTTAGGTTGGGTTAGGTTAGGTTAGGTTAGGTTAGGTTAAGATATGAACTGCGCTAAAACCGCATTAAACAATGTCACTTAGTTAGATGTACTGTTTTTCAACATTACAAGTCGGGAACTACGATATCTAATAGGAAAGCGCATGAAACCGTCGTAATCTTGTAGAAAACATTGTAAAGTTGCGAGTAAAACGTTTTCTAACGATAGAAGTGCGAAGGTTAGGTTAGGTTAGGTTAGTTTAAGCTAGGTAGCGTCGTGAAACCACCAAAAACGACGTCATCTAACGAGATAGTGTTGTTTTATTGCGAGTACGAAACTGCGATAGGTGAAATGTTGTGAAAGCACACAAAACGGCATGAACAAGCCAAATACTGCGTGTTCTACCGTTACAAGTGCGAAACTGCTATATTGTGATATTCTCGTTAAAGCGCATGCAAGCATCGTGAAACCTTAAAGAACAATGTCATTTAGCGAGATACAGCGTTCTGTACTGCAATAAGTTGGTGAAAAACTGTGAGGTTATGCAAATATCGTAATTGTGAACGAAACAGTGTAATAGAGCGTTTTTAGATACAAGTGCGAATGTTCGGTTAGGTTAAGATATGAACCGTCGTAAAACCGCATTAAACAATGTCACTTAGTGAGATGCAGTGTTTTTCACCATTACAAGTCGGGAACTGCGATATCTAATGTGAAAGCGCTTGCAACCGTCGTTAGGTTAGGTTAGGTTAGGTTAGGTTAGGTTAGGTTAGGTTTGGTTAGGTTAGGTTAGGTTAGGTTAGATTAGGTTAGGTTGGGTTGAGTTGGGTTAGGTTAGGTTAGGTTAGGTTACGTTGGGTTAGGTTAGGTTAGGTTAGGTTACGTTAGGTTAGGTTAGGTTAGGTTACGTTAGGTTAGGTTAGGTTAGGTAAGGATAATTTGGTTAGGTTAGGTAAGGTTAGGTTAGGTTAGGTTAGGTTGGGGTGGGTGTTGTTGGGTTTGGTTGGGTTGGGTTAGGTTTGGTTAGGTTAGGTTACGTTACGTTAGGTTAGGTTAGGTTAGGTTAGGTTACGTTAGGTTATGTTAGGTTAGGTTAGGTTACGTTAGGTTAGGTTAGATCAGGTAAGGTTAGGTTACGTTAGAATAGGTTAGGTTAGGTTAGGTTACGTTAGGTTAGGTTAGGTTAGGTTTGGTTAGGGTAGGTTAGGTTAGCTTAGGGTTGGTTTGGTTGGGTTAGGTTGGGTTAGGTTAGGTTAGGTTAGGTTAGGTTGGGTTAGGTTAGTTTAGGTTAGGTTAGGTTAGGTTGGGTTGCGTTGGGTTAGGTTAGGTTAGGTTAAGTAAGGTTAGGTTAAGTTAGGTTAGGTTACGTTAGGTTAAGGTATGAACCGTCGTAAAACCACGTTAAACAATGTCACTTAGTGAGATGCAGTGTTTTTCACCTTTACAAGTTGGGAACTGCGATATCTAATGTGAAAGCGCTTGAAACGAAGTAATGTTGTAGAAAGCAATGTATAGTAGCGAGTAAAACGTTTTCTAACGATAGAAGTCCGAAGGTTATGTTAGGTTGAGTTATGTTAGTTTAAGCTAGGTAGCGTCGTGAAACCACCAAAAACGACGTCATCTAACGAGATAGTGTTGTTTTATTGCGAGTACGAAACTGCGATAGGTGAAATGTTGTGAAAGCACACAAAACGTCATGAACAAGCCAAATACTGCGTGTTGTACCGTTACAAGTGCGAAACTGCTATGTTGTGATATTCTCGTTAAAGCGCATGCAAGCATCGTGAAACCTTAAAGAATGATGTCATTTAGCGAGAGACAGCGTTCTGTACTGTAATAAGTTGGTGAAAAACTGTGAGGTCATGCAAATATCGTAATTGTGAACGAAACAGTGTAATAGAGCGTTTTGAGATACAAGTGCGAATGTTAGGTTAGGTTGAGATATCAACCGTCGTAAAACCGCATTAAACAATGTCACTTAGTGAGATGTAGTGTTTTTCAACATTACAAGTCGGGAACTACGATATCTAATAGGAAAGCGCATGAAACCGTCGTAATCTTGTAGAAAACATTGTAAAGCTGCGAGTAAAACGTTTTCTAACGACAGAAGTGCGAAGGTTAGGTTAGGTTAGGTTAGTTTAAGCTAGGTAACGTCGTGAAACTACCAAAAACGACGTCATCTAACGAGATAGTGTTGTTTTATTGCGAGTACGAAACTGCGATAGGTGAAATATTGTGAAAGCACACAAAATGGCATGAACTAGCCAGATACTGCGTCTTGTGCCGTTACAAGTGCGAAACTGCTTTATTGTGATATTCTCGTTATAGCGCATGCAAGTATCGTGAAACCCTAAAGAACGATGTCATTTAGCGAGATACAGCGTTCTGTATTGTTATAAGTTGGTGAGAAACTGTGAGGTCAAGCAAATATTGTAATTGTGAACGAAACAGTGTAATAGAGCGTTTTTAGATACAAGTGCGAATGTTCGGTTAGGTTAAGATATGAACCGTCGTAAAACCGCATTAAACAATGTCACTTATGGAGATGCAGTGTTTTTCACCATTACAAGTCGGGAACTGCGATATCTAATGTGAAAGCGCTTGCAAACGTCGTTAGGTTAGGTTAGGTTAGGTTAGGTTAGGTTAGGTTACGTTAGGGTAGGTTAGGTTAGGTTTGGTTAGGTTAGGTTAGGTTAGGTTAGGTTAGGTTAGGTAAGGTTTGGTTAGGTTAGGTTAGGTTAGGTTGGGTTAGGTTGGGTTAAGTAAGGTTAGGTTAGGTTGGGTTAGGTTAGGTTAGGTTAGGTTAAGATATGAACTGCGCTAAAACCGCATTAAACAATGTCACTTAGTTAGATGTACTGTTTTTCAACATAACAAGTCGGGAACTACGATATCTAATAGGAAAGCGCATGAAACCGTCGTAATCTTGTAGAAAACATTGTAAAGTTGCGAGTAAAACGTTTTCTAACGATAGAAGTGCGAAGGTTAGGTTAGGTTAGGTTAGTTTAAGCTAGGTAGCGTCGTGAAACCACCAAAAACGACGTCATCTAACGAGATAGTGTTGTTTTATTGCGAGTATTAAACTGCGATAGATGAAATGTTGTGAAAGCACACAAAACGGCATGAACAAGCCAAATACTGCGTGTTCTACCGTTACAAGTGCGAAACTGCTATATTGTGATATTCTCGTTAAAGCGCATGCAAGCATCGTGAAACCTTAAAGAACAATGTCATTTAGCGAGATACAGCGTTCTGTACTGCAATAAGTTGGTGAAAAACTGTGAGGTTATGCAAATATCGTAATTGTGAACGAAACAGTGTAATAGAGCGTTTTTAGATACAAGTGCGAATGTTCGGTTAGGTTAAGATATGAACCGTCGTAAAACCGCATTAAACAATGTCACTTAGTGAGATGCAGTGTTTTTCACCATTACAAGTCGGGAACTGCGATATCTAATGTGAAAGCGCTTGCAACCGTCGTTAGGTTAGGTTAGGTTAGGTTAGGTTAGGTTTGGTTAGGTTAGGTTAGGTTAGGTTAGGTTAGATTAGGTTAGGTTGGGTTGAGTTGGGTTAGGTTAGGTTAGGTTAGGTTACGTTGCGTTAGGTTAGGTTAGGTTAGGTTACGTTAGGTTAGGTTAGGTTACGTTAGGTTAGGTTAGGTTAGGTTACGTTAGGTTAGGTTAGGTTAGGTAAGGATAATTTGGTTAGGTTAGGTAAGGTTAGGTTAGGTTAGGTTAGGTTGGGGTGGGTGTTGTTGGGTTTGGTTGGGTTGGGTTAGGTTTGGTTAGGTTAGGTTACGTTACGTTAGGTTAGGTTAGGTTAGGTTACGTTAGGTTATGTTAGGTTAGGTTAGGTTACGTTAGGTTAGGTTAGATCAGGTAAGGTTAGGTTACGTTAGAATAGGTTAGGTTAGGTTAGGTTACGTTAGGTTAGGTTAGGTTAGGTTTGGTTACGGTAGGTTAGGTTAGCTTAGGGTTGGTTTGGTTGGGTTAGGTTGGGTTAGGTTAGGTTAGGTTAGGTTAGGTTGGGTTAGGTTAGTTTAGGTTAGGTTAGGTTAGTTTAGGTTGGGTTGCGTTGGGTTAGGTTAGGTTAGGTTAGGTAAGGTTAGGTTAAGTTAGGTTAGGTTACGTTAGGTTAAGGTATGAACCGTCGTAAAACCGCGTTAAACAATGTCACTTAGTGAGATGCAGTGTTTTTCACCTTTACAAGTTGGGAACTGCGATATCTAATGTGAAAGCGCTTGAAACCGTCGTAATGTTGTAGAAAGCAATGTATAGTAGCGAGTAAAACGTTTTCTAACGATAGAAGTCCGAAGGTTATGTTAGGTTGAGTTATGTTAGTTTAAGCTAGGTAGCGTCGTGAAACCACCAAAAACGACGTCATCTAACGAGATAGTGTTGTTTTATTGCATGTACGAAATTGCAATAGGTGAATTGTTGTGAAAGCACACAAAACGGCATGAACAAGCCAGATACTGCGTGTTGTACCGTTACAAGTGCGAAACTGCTCTAATGTGATATTCTCGTTAAAGCGCATGCAAACATCGTGAAACCTTAAAGAACGATGTCATTTAGCGAGATACAGCGTTCTGTACTGCAATAAGTTGGTGAAAAACTGTGAGGTCATGCAAATATCATAATTGTGAACGAAACAGTGTAATAGAGCGTTTTGAGATACAAGCGCGAATGTTAGGTTAGGTCAAGATATGAACCGTCGTAAAACCGCATTGAACAATGTCACTTTGTGAGATGCAGGTTTTTTCACCATTACAAGTCGGGAACTGCGATATCTAATGTGAAATTGCATGAAACCGTCGTAATGTTGTAGAGAGCATTGTAAAGTAGCGAGTAAAACGTTTTCTAACGATAGAAGTGCGAAGGTTATGTTAGGTTGAATTATGTTAGTTTAAGCTAGGTAGCGTCGTGAGACCACCAAAAAGGACGTCATCTAACGAGATAGTGTTGTTTTATTGCATGTACGAAATTGCAATAGGTGAATTGTTGTGAAAGCACACAAAACGGCATG
This sequence comes from Rhipicephalus microplus, assembly GCF_043290135.1. NCBI lineage: Eukaryota > Metazoa > Arthropoda > Arachnida > Ixodida > Ixodidae > Rhipicephalus > Rhipicephalus microplus. Next base: position 56,488,614 of record NW_027464585.1, on the reverse strand, counting down.
AACAAGCCAGATACTGCGTGTTGTACCGTTACAAGTGCGAAACTGCTCTAATGTGATATTCTCGTTAAAGCGCATGCAAAAATCGTGAAACCTTAAAGAACGATGTCATTTAGCGAGATACAGCGTTCTGTACTGCAATAAGTTGGTGAAAAACTGTGAGGTCATGCAAATATCGTAATTGTGAACGAAACAGTGTAATTGAGCGTAATTAGATACAAGTGTGAATGTTAGGTTAGGTTGAGATATCAACCGTCGTAAAACCGCATTAAACAATGTCACTTAGTGAGATGTAGTGTTTTTCAACATTACAAGTCGGGAACTACGATATCTAATAGGAAAGCGCATGAAACCGTCGTAATCTTGTAGAAAACATTGTAAAGCTGCGAGTAAAACGTTTTCTAACGACAGAAGTGCGAAGGTTAGGTTAGGTTAGGTTAGTTTAAGCTAGGTAACGTCGTGAAACTACCAAAAACGACGTCATCTAACGAAATAGTGTTGTTTTATGGCGAGTACGAAACTGCGATAGGTGAAATATTGTGAAAGCACACAAAATGGCATGAACTAGCCAGATACTGCGTCTTGTGCCGTTACAAGTGCGAAACTGCTTTATTGTGATATTCTCGTTATAGCGCATGCAAGTATCGTGAAACCCTAAAGAACGATGTCCTTTAGCGAGATACAGCGTTCTGTATTGTAATAAGTTGGTGAGAAACTGTGAGGTCAAGCAAATATTGTAATTGTCAACGAAACAGTGTAATAGAGCGTTTTTAGATACAAGTGCGAATGTTCGGTTAGGTTAAGATATGAACCGTCGTAAAACCGCATTAAACAATGTCACTTATGGAGATGCAGTGTTTTTCACCATTACAAGTCGGGAACTGCGATATCTAATGTGAAAGCGCTTGCAAACGTCGTTAGGTTAGGTTAGGTTAGGTTAGGTTAGGTTACGTTAGGTTAGGTTAGGTTAGGTTTGGTTAGGTTAGGTTAGGTTAGGTTGGGTTAGGTTGGGTTAAGTAAGGTTAGGTTAGGTTGGGTTAGGTTAGGTTAGGTTAGGTTAAGATATGAACTGCGCTAAAACCGCATTAAACAATGTCACTTAGTTAGATGTACTGTTTTTCAACATTACAAGTCGGGAACTACGATATCTAATAGGAAAGCGCATGAAACCGTCGTAATCTTGTAGAAAACATTGTAAAGTTGCGAGTAAAACGTTTTCTAACGATAGAAGTGCGAAGGTTAGGTTAGGTTAGGTTAGTTTAAGCTAGGTAGCGTCGTGAAACTACCAAAAACGACGTCATCTAACGAGATAGTGTTGTTTTATTGCGAGTATTAAACTGCGATAGGTGAAATGTTGTGAAAGCACACAAAACGGCATGAACAAGCCAAATACTGCGTGTTCTACCGTTACAAGTGCGAAACTGCTATATTGTGATATTCTCGTTAAAGCGCATGCAAGCATCGTGAAACCTTAAAGAACAATGTCATTATCGAGATACAGCGTTCTGTACTGCAATAAGTTGGTGAAAAACTGTGAGGTTATGCAAATATCGTAATTGTGAACGAAACAGTGTAATAGAGCGTTTTTAGATACAATTGCGAATGTTCGGTTAGGTCAAGATATGAACCGTCGTAAAACCGCATTGAACAATGTCACTTTGTGAGATGCAGGTTTTTTCACAATTACAAGTCGGGAACTGCGATATCTAATGTGAAATTGCATGAAACCGTCGTAATGTTGTAGAGAGCATTGTAAAGTAGCGAGTAAAACGTTTTCTAACGATAGAAGTGCGAAGGTTATGTTAGGTTGAATTATGTTAATTTAAGCTAGGTAGCGTCGTGAGACCACCAAAAAGGACGTCATCTAACGAGATAGTGTTGTTTTATTGCATGTACGAAATTGCAATAGGTGAAATGTTGTGAAAGCACACAAAACGGCATGAACTAGCCAGATACTGCGTCTTGTGCCGTTACAAGTGCGAAACTGCTTTATTGTGATATTCTCGTTATAGCGCATGCAAGTATCGTGAAACCCTAAAGAACGATGTCATTTAGCGAGATACAGCGTTCTGTATTGTAATAAGTTGGTGAGAAACTGTGAGGTCAAGCAAATATTGTAATTGTGAACGAAACAGTGTAATAGAGCGTTTTTAGATACAAGTGCGAATGTTCGGTTAGGTTAAGATATGAACCGTCGTAAAACCGCATTAAACAATGTCACTTATGGAGATGCAGTGTTTGTCACCATTACAAGTCGGGAACTGCGATATCTAATGTGAAAGCGCTTGCAACCGTCGTTAGGTTAGGTTAGGTTAGGTTAGGTTAGGTTAGGTTTGGTTAGGTTAGGTTAGGTTAGGTTAGATTAGGTTAGGTTGGGTTGAGTTGGGTTAGGTTAGGTTAGGTTAGGTTACGTTGGGTTAGGTTAGGTTAGGTTAGGTTACGTTAGGTTAGGTTAGGTTAGGTTACGTTAGGTTAGGTTAGGTTAGGTAAGGATAATTTGGTTAGGTTAGGTAAGGTTAGGTTAGGTTAGGTTAGGTTGGGGTGGGTGTTGTTGGGTTTGGTTGGGTTGGGTTAGGTTTGGTTAGGTTAGGTTACGTTACGTTAGGTTAGGTTAGGTTAGGTTAGGTTACGTTAGGTTATGTTAGGTTAGGTTAGGTTACGTTAGGTTAGGTTAGATCAGGTAAGGTTAGGTTACGTTAGAATAGGTTAGGTTAGGTTAGGTTACGTTAGGTTAGGTTAGGTTAGGTTTGGTTAGGGTAGGTTAGGTTAGCTTAGGGTTGGTTTGGTTGGGTTAGGTTGGGTTAGGTTAGGTTAGGTTAGGTTAGGTTGGGTTAGGTTAGTTTAGGTTAGGTTAGGTTAGGTTGGGTTGCGTTGGGTTAGGTTAGGTTAGGTTAGGTAAGGTTAGGTTAAGTTAGGTTAGGTTACGTTAGGTTAAGGTATGAACCGTCGTAAAACCACGTTAAACAATGTCACTTAGTGAGATGCAGTGTTTTTCACCTTTACAAGTTGGGAACTGCGATATCTAATGTGAAAGCGCTTGAAACGAAGTAATGTTGTAGAAAGCAATGTATAGTAGCGAGTAAAACGTTTTCTAACGATAGAAGTCCGAAGGTTATGTTAGGTTGAGTTATGTTAGTTTAAGCTAGGTAGCGTCGTGAAACCACCAAAAACGACGTCATCTAACGAGATAGTGTTGTTTTATTGCGAGTACGAAACTGCGATAGGTGAAATGTTGTGAAAGCACACAAAACGTCATGAACAAGCCAAATACTGCGTGTTGTACCGTTACAAGTGCGAAACTGCTATGTTGTGATATTCTCGTTAAAGCGCATGCAAGCATCGTGAAACCTTAAAGAATGATGTCATTTAGCGAGAGACAGCGTTCTGTACTGTAATAAGTTGGTGAAAAACTGTGAGGTCATGCAAATATCGTAATTGTGAACGAAACAGTGTAATAGAGCGTTTTGAGATACAAGTGCGAATGTTAGGTTAGGTTGAGATATCAACCGTCGTAAAACCGCATTACACAATGTCACTTAGTGAGATGTAGTGTTTTTCAACATTACAAGTCGGGAACTACGATATCTAATAGGAAAGCGCATGAAACCGTCGTAATCTTGTAGAAAACATTGTAAAGCTGCGAGTAAAACGTTTTCTAACGACAGAAGTGCGAAGGTTAGGTTAGGTTAGGTTAGTTTAAGCTAGGTAACGTCGTGAAACTACCAAAAACGACGTCATCTAACGAGATAGTGTTGTTTTATTGCGAGTACGAAACTGCGATAGGTGAAATATTGTGAAAGCACACAAAATGGCATGAACTAGCCAGATACTGCGTCTTGTGCCGTTACAAGTGCGAAACTGCTTTATTGTGATATTCTCGTTATAGCGCATGCAAGTATCGTGAAACCCTAAAGAACGATGTCATTTAGCGAGATACAGCGTTCTGTATTGTTATAAGTTGGTGAGAAACTGTGAGGTCAAGCAAATATTGTAATTGTGAACGAAACAGTGTAATAGAGCGTTTTTAGATACAAGTGCGAATGTTCGGTTAGGTTAAGATATGAACCGTCGTAAAACCGCATTAAACAATGTCACTTATGGAGATGCAGTGTTTTTCACCATTACAAGTCGGGAACTGCGATATCTAATGTGAAAGCGCTTGCAAACGTCGTTAGGTTAGGTTAGGTTAGGTTAGGTTAGGTTAGGTTAGGTTACGTTAGGGTAGGTTAGGTTAGGTTTGGTTAGGTTAGGTTAGGTTAGGTTAGGTTAGGTAAGGTTTGGTTAGGTTAGGTTAGGTTAGGTTGGGTTAGGTTGGGTTAAGTAAGGTTAGGTTAGGTTGGGTTAGGTTAGGTTAGGTTAGGTTAAGATATGAACTGCGCTAAAACCGCATTAAACAATGTCACTTAGTTAGATGTACTGTTTTTCAACATTACAAGTCGGGAACTACGATATCTAATAGGAAAGCGCATGAAACCGTCGTAATCTTGTAGAAAACATTGTAAAGTTGCGAGTAAAACGTTTTCTAACGATAGAAGTGCGAAGGTTAGGTTAGGTTAGGTTAGTTTAAGCTAGGTAGCGTCGTGAAACCACCAAAAACGACGTCATCTAACGAGATAGTGTTGTTTTATTGCGAGTATTAAACTGCGATAGATGAAATGTTGTGAAAGCACACAAAACGGCATGAACAAGCCAAATACTGCGTGTTCTACCGTTACAAGTGCGAAACTGCTATATTGTGATATTCTCGTTAAAGCGCATGCAAGCATCGTGAAACCTTAAAGAACAATGTCATTTAGCGAGATACAGCGTTCTGTACTGCAATAAGTTGGTGAAAAACTGTGAGGTTATGCAAATATCGTAATTGTGAACGAAACAGTGTAATAGAGCGTTTTTAGATACAAGTGCGAATGTTCGGTTAGGTTAAGATATGAACCGTCGTAAAACCGCATTAAACAATGTCACTTAGTGAGATGCAGTGTTTTTCACCATTACAAGTCGGGAACTGCGATATCTAATGTGAAAGCGCTTGCAACCGTCGTTAGGTTAGGTTAGGTTAGGTTAGGTTAGGTTTGGTTAGGTTAGGTTAGGTTAGGTTAGATTAGGTTAGGTTGGGTTGAGTTGGGTTAGGTTAGGTTAGGTTAGGTTACGTTGCGTTAGGTTAGGTTAGGTTAGGTTACGTTAGGTTAGGTTAGGTTACGTTAGGTTAGGTTAGGTTAGGTTACGTTAGGTTAGGTTAGGTTAGGTAAGGATAATTTGGTTAGGTTAGGTAAGGTTAGGTTAGGTTAGGTTAGGTTGGGGTGGGTGTTGTTGGGTTTGGTTGGGTTGGGTTAGGTTTGGATAGGTTAGGTTACGTTACGTTAGGTTAGGTTAGGTTAGGTTACGTTAGGTTATGTTAGGTTAGGTTAGGTTACGTTAGGTTAGGTTAGATCAGGTAAGGTTAGGTTACGTTAGAATAGGTTAGGTTAGGTTACGTTACGTTAGGTTAGGTTAGGTTAGGTTTGGTTACGGTAGGTTAGGTTAGCTTAGGGTTGGTTTGGTTGGGTTAGGTTGGGTTAGGTTAGGTTAGGTTAGGTTAGGTTGGGTTAGGTTAGTTTAGGTTAGGTTAGGTTAGTTTAGGTTGGGTTGCGTTGGGTTAGGTTAGGTTAGGTTAGGTAAGGTTAGGTTAAGTTAGGTTAGGTTACGTTAGGTTAAGGTATGAACCGTCGTAAAACCGCGTTAAACAATGTCACTTAGTGAGATGCAGTGTTTTTCACCTTTACAAGTTGGGAACTGCGATATCTAATGTGAAAGCGCTTGAAACCGTCGTAATGTTGTAGAAAGCAATGTATAGTAGCGAGTAAAACGTTTTCTAACGATAGAAGTCCGAAGGTTATGTTAGGTTGAGTTATGTTAGTTTAAGCTAGGTAGCGTCGTGAAACCACCAAAAACGACGTCATCTAACGAGATAGTGTTGTTTTATTGCGAGTACGAAACTGCGATAGGTGAAATGTTGTGAAAGCACACAAAACGTCATGAACAAGCCAAATACTGCGTGTTGTACCGTTACAAGTGCGAAAATGCTATGTTGTGATATTCTCGTTAAAGCGCATGCAAGCATCGTGAAACCTTAAAGAATGATGTCGTTTAGCGAGAGACAGCGTTCTGTACTGTAATAAGTTGGTGAAAAACTGTGAGGTCATGCAAATATTGTAATTGTGAACGAAACAGTGTAATAGAGCGTTTTGAGATACAAGTGCGAATGTTAGGTTAGGTTAAGATATGAACCGTCGTAAAACCCCATTGAACAATGTCACTATGGGAGATGCAGGTTTTTTCACCATTACAAGTCGGGAACTGCGATATCTAATGTGAAATTGCATGAAACCGTCGTAATGTTGTAGAGAGCATTGTAAAGTAGCGAGTAAAACGTTTTCTAACGATAGAAGTGCGAAGGTTAGGTTAGGTTAGGTTAGTTTAAGCTAGGTAGCGTCGTGAAACTACCAAAAACGACGTCATCTAACGAGATAGTGTTGTTTTATTGCGAGTATTAAACTGCGATAGGTGAAATGTTGTGAAAGCACACAAAACGGCATGAACAAGCCAAATACTGCGTGTTCTACCGTTACAAGTGCGAAACTGCTATATTGTGATATTCTCGTTAAAGCGCATGCAAGCATCGTGAAACCTTAAAGAACAATGTCATTTAGCGAGATACAGCGTTCTGTACTGCAATAAGTTGGTGAAAAACTGTGAGGTTATGCAAATATCGTAATTGTGAACGAAACAGTGTAATAGAGCGTTTTTAGATACAAGTGCGAATGTTCGGTTAGGTTAAGATATGAACCGTCGTAAAACCGCATTAAACAATGTCACTTAGTGAGATGCAGTGTTTTTCACCATTACAAGTCGGGAACTGCGATATCTAATGTGAAAGCGCTTGCAACCGTCGTTAGGTTAGGTTAGGTTAGGTTAGGTTAGGTTTGGTTAGGTTAGGTTAGGTTAGGTTAAATTAGGTTAGGTTGGGTTGAGTTGGGTTAGGTTAGGTTAGGTTAGGTTACGTTGGGTTAGGTTAGGTTAGGTTAGGTTACGTTAGGTTAGGTTAGGTTACGTTAGGTTAGGTTAGGTTAGGTTACGTTAGGTTAGGTTAGGTTAGGTAAGGATAATTTGGTTAGGTTAGGTAAGGTTAGGTTAGGTTAGGTTAGGTTGGGGTGGGTGTTGTTGGGTTTGGTTGGGTTGGGTTAGGTTTGGTTAGGTTAGGTTACGTTACGTTAGGTTAGGTTAGGTTAGGTTAGGTTACGTTAGGTTATGTTAGGTTAGGTTAGGTTACGTTAGGATAGGTTAGATCAGGTAAGGTTAGGTTACGTTAGAATAGGTTAGGTTAGGTTACGTTAGGTTAGAATAGGTTAGGTTTGGTTAGGTTAGGTTAGGTTAGCTTAGGGTTGGTTTGGTTGGGTTGGGTTGGGTTAGGTTGTGTTGGGTTAGGTTAAGTTAGGTTAGGTTGGGTTAGGTTAGTTTAGGTTAGGTTAGGTTAGGTTAGGTTGGGTTGGGTTGGGTTAGGTTAGGTTAGGTTAGGTAAGGTTAGGTTAAGTTAGGTTAGGTTACGTTAGGTTAAGGTATGAACCGTCGTAAAACCGCGTTAAACAATGTCACTTAGTGAGATGCAGTGTTTTTCACCTTTACAAGTTGGGAACTGCGATATCTAATGTGAAAGCGCTTGAAACCGTCGTAATGTTGTAGAAAGCAATGTATTGTAGCGAGTGAAACGTTTTCTAACGATAGAAGTCCGAAGGTTATGTTAGGTTGAGTTATGTTAGTTTAAGCTAGGTAGCGTCGTGAAACCACCAAAAACGACGTCATCTAACGAGATAGTGTTGTTTTATTGCGAGTACGAAACTGCGATAGGTGAAATGTTGTGAAAGCACACAAAACGTCATGAACAAGCCAAATACTGCGTGTTGTACCGTTACAAGTGCGAAACTGCTATGTTGTGATATTCTCGTTAAAGCGCATGCAAGCATCGTGAAACCTTAAAGAATGATGTCATTTAGCGAGAGACAGCGTTCTGTACTGTAATAAGTTGGTGAAAAACTGTGAGGTCATGCAAATATCGTAATTGTGAACGAAACAGTGTAATAGAGCGTTTTGAGATACAAGCGCGAATGTTAGGTTAGGTTAAGATATGAACCGTCGTAAAACCCCATTGAACAATGTCACTATGGGAGATGCAGGTTTTTTCACCATTACAAGTCGGGAACTGCGATATTTAATGTGAAAGTGCATGAAACCGTCGTAATGTTGTAGAGAGCATTGTAAAGTAGCGAGTAAAACGTTTTCTAACGATAGAAGTGCGAAGGTTATGTTAGGTTGAATTATGTTAGTTTAAGCTAGGTAGCGTCGTGAAACCACCAAAAACGACGTCATCTAACGAGATAGTGTTGTTTTATTGCGAGTACGAAACTGCGATAGGTGAAATGTTGTGAAAGCACACAAAACGGCATGAACAAGCCAAATACTGCGTGTTCTACCGTTACAAGTGCGAAACTGCTATATTGTGATATCCTCGTTAAAGCGCATGCAAGCATCGTGAAACCTTAAAGAACAATGTCATTTAGCGAGATACAGCGTTCTGTACTGCAATAAGTTAGTGAAAAACTGTGAGGTTATGCAAATATCGTAATTGTGAACGAAACAGTGTAATAGAGCGTTTTTAGATACAAGTGCGAATGTTCGGTTAGGTCAAGATATGAACCGTCGTAAAACCGCATTAAACAATGTCACTTAGTGAGATGCAGTGTTTTTCACCATTACAAGTCGGGAACTGCGATATCTAATGTGAAAGCGCTTGCAACCGTCGTTAGGTTAGGTTAGGTTAGGTTTGGTTAGGTTAGGTTAGGTTAGGTTAGATTAGGTTAGGTTGGGTTCAGTTGGGTTAGGTTAGGTTAGGTTAGGTTACGTTGGGTTAGGTTAGGTTAGGTTAGGTTACGTTAGGTTAGGTTAGGTTACGTTAGGTTAGGTTAGGTTAGGTTAGGTAAGGATAATTTGGTTAGGTTAGGTAAGGATAATTTGGTTAGGTTAGGTAAGGTTAGGTTAGGTTAGGTTAGGTTGGGGTGGGTGTTGTTGGGTTGGGTTGGGTTGGGTTAGGTTTGGTTAGGTTAGGTTAGGTTACGTTAGGTTAGGTTAGGTTAGGTTTCGTTAGGTTATGTTAGGTTAGGTTAGGTTACGTTAGGTTAGGTTAGATCAGGTAAGGTTAGGTTACGTTAGAATAGGTTAGGTTAGGTTAGGTTACGTTAGGTTAGGTTAGGTTAGGTTAGGTTTGGTTAGGTTAGGTTAGGTTAGCTTAGGTTAGGTTAGGTTGGGTTGGGTTGGGTTAGGTTGGGTTAGGTTAGGTTAGGTTAGGTTAGGTTGGGTTAGGTTAGTTTAGGTTACGTTAGGTTAGGTTAGGTTGGGTTGGGTTGGGTTAGGTTAGGTTAGGTTAGGTTATGTAAGGTTAGGTTAGGTTAGGTTAGGTTAGGTTACGTTAGGTTAAGGTATGAACCGTCGTAAATCCGCGTTAAACAATGTCACTTAGTGAGATGCAGTGTTTTTCACCTTTACAAGTTGGGAACTGCGATACCTAATGTGAAAGCGCTTGAAACCGTCGTAATGTTGTAGAAAGCAATGTAAAGTAGCGAGTAAAACGTTTTCTAACGATAGAAGTCCGAAGGTTATGTTAGGTTGAGTTATGTTAGTTTAAGCTAGGTAGCGTCGTGAGACCACCAAAAAGGACGTCATCTAACGAGATAGTGTTGTTTTATTGCATGTACGAAATTGCAATAGATGAAATGTTGTGAAAGCACACAAAACGGCATGAACAAGCCAGATACTGCGTGTTGTACCGTTACAAGTGCGAAACTGCTCTAATGTGATATTCTCGTTAAAGCGCATGCAAACATCGTGAAACCTTAAAGAACGATGTCATTTAGCGAGATACAGCGTTCTGTACTGCGATAAGTTGGTGAAAAACTGTGAGGTCATGCAAATATCGTAATTGTGAACGAAACAGTGTAATTGAGCGTAATTAGATACAAGTGTGAATGTTAGGTTAGGTTGAGATATCAACCGT